>NW_026705635.1:0-300000 GCF_029867415.1 Vicia villosa | reverse complement strand
ACTCCACATCTTGACCATTAACTCTTTTCAATCTAATGGTTAAAGATAATAAGGAATAGTTTTCTCTTTCCACATTTAATAATTTATTATTTTTAACCATTAGATTAAAAAGAATTAATGGTCAAAGATGTGGAGTAAGTTATTGTAACTTACTCTTGGAGTCAATATAACCCTTATATATATATATATATATATATATATATATATATATATATATATATATATATATATATATATATATATATATATATATATATATATATATATAACTCAATTTATAAAAAAATAGAAAAAATATATTAATAATCAGTTTTTATTTTTTCGTGTTATACTAAAGTGTTCATAACATTAATTTTTCACAAAAAATAAAGTACTATGATTAAACCCTCGTGAACATAATGGTAATGTCTTCAAGTACACAAGAAGCCAAAAACAAAATAAATGTGCAATATGCCATGTGGAACCAATCACAGCGCTTACAACCTTATCCCACATCACAAATGCAATCAAATGTTACCACTCATCCATTCCAAAATCCAATATCCAAAACCAACCACATGCTCATTGCCACATCAGATCCACCATATCTAAATCCAATTCAAAGTTCACAAGCCTTTACTCTTAGAGTGTCAAATTCACAAGAAAAAAAAAAGAAACTATAGCAGCATACTCTAAGAAAAATGGCATCTACACAATGTTTCTTGCACCACCAATATGCTCTTACTACTCCATCTAGAACCTTATCTCAACGCCAAGTTGTTACCACCAAACCAAACCATATTGTTTGCAAGGCACAGAAACAGGATGATGTTGTTGATGCTGTTGTGTCTCGTAGGTTAGCACTTTCTGTTCTCATTGGTGCTGCTGCTGTTGGCTCTAAGGTTTCTCCTGCTGATGCTGCTTATGGAGAAGCTGGTATCTTTCAAATACTCTTTTATTAATCCAACCATTTGATTAGGATATGAGTCATCTGATCTCTTGTCAAACGGTGGAGATCCGTGAATTTTCACCGTCTGACGAAGATCAGATGACATGTAGTTTTACTATATTTACTTTGAATATAATTTAGAGTTTACGTGACTGCATAGAATCCGAATTGAATCAACTATATCTTTGACATGATGATCGAAACTCATGAATGTGAAGTGAGTTTAAAGTGATATATTTTCTCATTGATTGTTGAGAAAATGCATTGTTTGATTGATTATTTTGGTTTCAGCTAATGTGTTTGGAAAGGCAAAGACAAACACAGACTACTTGCCATACAATGGAGATGGGTTCAAACTGTTGGTGCCAGCAAAGTGGAATCCAAGCAAAGAGAGAGAGTTCCCTGGTCAGGTTCTTAGATATGAGGACAATTTTGATGCAACAAGCAATGTTTCAGTTTTAGTCCAAACAACTGATAAGAAGTCCATCACTGACTATGGTTCACCTGAAGAGTTCCTATCTAAGGTTTTGAAAAATTCTTAAACTTTTGCTTCTTTTCTATGTATACTAAAATTTTGATAAAATCATTAATATAGATTTTGTTATGTTAATACATTATTTCATATTCAACCCTGCCCGATGGAGCTTGAGTTTTGTAACTTGATTATATATGGTCTAATAGTCTAATGGCCGAAATTTCACCTCATAAAGATGAATGAGTGGGATGTCGCGAGTTTGAACTTGCACCTCACAATCGAATGTCTCTGCACAGCTATCAACAGAGCTGGTTTAATGAGACTTGTGGACATGTATTTTAGTATATATTATTTGCCTCAACATGGACAATATGCCGAGACAGCTAATACATTGTATTATATCTTTATTTTCCTCCCTACGTAATGTATACAAGCATTATCCCCGTAAATTCAAATTCCTAAATCCGTCATTGGTTGGCTGCAAATAAGATTGACACTAGTAGGAGTAATCTATGGATTTCATCCGGTAAAAAGAAGTATTTTTTGATGATTTTCGTAGTGAATGGAAAAATTTGTTGTTATGTAAGGAAGGAATGTGAATTATATAAACCAATAAATGTGCATTGATTTTGAGTGAAACTTCCGATATTCAAATGAACAATGCCTTTGAGTTTTAAAGGCAAAAACAACATTTCTTTGTTGAAATTGAAGATTTGATTTTCCTCTTTGCAGGTGAACTATTTGCTTGGAAAACAAGCCTTCTTTGGACAAACTGATTCAGAGGTAATTTGTTGATGATTTATAACTACCATGGATTAAAACAATTGAAGTGATTGAATGTAAACCACGTCTACCGATGCCAAATTGATGTCAGACATTGACATGTGTCAGACACCAACATGCCTTTGGTTTTAAGTGTCTGTTGTAACCTCTTGCATTTGCAGTTCATCTTTCACTAATTTGCCCAATTCATCCAACTATTTCTTAACTTGAATTCCTCAGGGAGGTTTCGATACAAATGCTGTAGCTGTTGCAAACATCTTAGAGAGCTCAGCACCAGTGATTGGCGGGAAACAGTATTACAACATTTCGGTATTGACAAGGACTGCTGACGGAGATGAAGGTGGAAAGCATCAGCTGATTACAGCAACTGTAAATGATGGAAAACTGTACATTTGCAAGGCTCAAGCTGGTGACAAGAGGTGGTTTAAGGGAGCAAGGAAGTTTGTGGAGGACACAGCAAGTTCATTCAGTGTTGCCTAATTAAGAACTTTGGTGAAGGGATGTTATTTTGCATGTAAATCTTATTCTTAAGTAAGCAAGCACTTGGAGTTTTAATTTATAATGGCTTTTTTAACCTGCTTTTTGATTAAGAATTTCAAGTTGTTACAAGCCTTTTAAGAAGCACTATAATCTGAAAAATCATTTGATGGAAGTAATCCAGCCTCTTAAATGGATAAAACTTAAATGTGTGTCAAAGATTATCTCTTAATAAGTGGTTCAAGTTTTGTCTATGAAATGGTTTGAATGTTTTATTAGGAAGTGTGTTGAAAAGTGTGTATTTTGTTCTTTAGTAGTGTTTTTGAACAAGTGGTAAAGGTTGATCAAAATATGTTCGGAATATGCGACTCATGGGGATGTCTATGGAGTCTGATAAACAAGTGGCAACTAAAATAGATATGCACATCATGCATTAATGAAGAATAGAAAAAACTAAAAAACGAGAGTTAAATTTTATTTTTTTAGTTTTACAGGCCAGGCTGAAACTAATATATGGGCCCATAGGAAAGGAATTTGTTAGAGTGAATTTCTCTAACAAACAATAGTCAAATAATTTTAGACAATTTCTTTCTATCCTCATATGGGTGCAAACCCATCCTGAAAACCTCCAAAATATTTTTCGGAAGTGTATTTCCGAAGACACTCATTTCATATTTTTTCTAATTTTGAAAATGCATCTCCGAAATAATTTTTTTTGGATTTTTTTGGATATACATCTCCGAAAATATTTTTTTCTAATTTAAACGTTGAATTTAAAATGTCAAGTCTTTTTCGGATATGCATATCCGAAAAAACTCTTCCCAAAAGAAATTTCGGATATTGATTAGTTCGGATATGCATATCCGAAGTATTATTCCAAAAAAAAAAATTATTTTATTTTGAAAAAAAATATTTATTTATAATAGTTTATATGGTTAAAAAATTATATATATATATATATATATATATATATATATATATATATATATATATATATATATATATATATATATATATATATATATATATATATATATATATTTTCACAAATTTTAAAAAATAAAAAACCTATAATAATAATAAGATCATTTTATACATTTTATATGCGGTTAATATTGTTTATTGGAATTTATGGAATTTATATGGTTAATGTGGTTTATTGGAATTTAATAGTAATTACCTTTTAATGGAATTTAATAGTAATTATCTATAATGATTATTTTTTAAATGGTATATATTTAATATGCGGTTAAATATTTATGCAGTTAAATTATAAAAGTAATTACCTTTTTTTTAAATTATAAAATTAATTTGTCACAATATTATGCGGTTAAATATTTAATTAATTATATATCTTGATAAAAATGATATATATTTAATTATATATCTTGATTAAAATGGTATGTATTTAATTATATATTTTGGTTAAAATGGTATATATTTAATTATATATTTTGATTAATATAATTTATTATATTATAAATACAATTGATTCACCTTGATTTTAATTTTTTAATAAATATTGAGTTTTTTCGGATATGCATATCCGAAAAATCCCAAGACCAAAAATTGGGTTATTTCGGATGTGCATCTCCGAAGACACATGTTTTATAAAAAAAAAGTGTTTTCGGAAGCGCACATCCGAAATCACCTTTTTTTTAAAGAAAAGATGTGCCTTCAGAGATGCACATCTAAAATATAGGGGTATTTTAGAAATTTAACTGCGGGTGAAGGCATATGGGTGTAAAAAGAAATTGTCTAATTTTATCCAATAAAACGTTTAAACGGTAACATCCTTCTTCAAACTAGAATGGATGTTTAACATTCCTAGTTTGGTAGCCAAAAGAGTATAAGGTATCTTGTATAAAGGTTTAATGAACAGGTCTTCCACTTGATTTTTAGAGTTAATTGACATTAGGTGGATGATTTTGGATTGAATTTTGTTTCGACTAGATGACAATCTAACTCGATGTGTGTTTGTACGATCGTGAAAAACAAAGGTTGGTTGTTATGTGAGTAGCCCTTAAGCTTGTCATAGAAAATGGTGACAAGTTTAGAGTTATGAATGTAGAAATCTTCCAATAGGTATAACAATCACTAAGCCTCATAGGAAGTGTTGGACAAGGCTCTATACTTTGCTTTTGAAGAGGATTTGGAGATCACTCGTGGCTTTTTGCATTTCCAGCTGATGAGGCTTGATCCAAGGTAAAAGTTGAAACCTGTAGTTGATCTTCTTGTAGTTAGGCAGACACCTCAATCTAAATATATAAATCTTGTTAAAATGATATTTGAATCTTGCTTAAATCATAAAATGTTAAAATGAGATTTGAATCCTTCGGGTTCTAGATGATTCGACATATTGTCATCAGTTCATCGTGGACATCATGATATTTCATCTTTAAGTGGACCGTGGAGGCCACCATGTCCAGTATCGTTGTAAAGGGCCTACCTAGGATGCAGTTATAGACGCTCTTACAAGGGACTACTTAAAATTGCAGATTAATTGTCCTGATGTCCTTTCCTTCTCCAATGGTGACCATTAGTTCGATGAATCCCACGGGCGAGTAATTGTATCGTTAGAGGCTTGTAGGTCATATCCCATGTACGGTGATAACTTTTTCCTTTTCAGTTTGAGCTTCTTTATGAGGATCCAAGATACATCAAATTTGGTCTTAGTTGTGGTTATTACTAAGAGAAATATTCCAATCGAGATTCCGCCAATCATTTTGCTATTGCAGAATCTGAGGATAGGTTTCTCCGATTTCCCTTCAAAATTTATATCTCATTCTCTACTTACTTCCATTAGCTTTGCGATTCTTCTTTTAATGGTGCCCTTGAGTGAGTTTATAGGCTTGGGGAGACCCCCAATAATGAACGTGATGCAATGGTGTTTGCCTTTTCAGGCTTGTTCTACTTCACTGCTACTTTATTTCTTTCCTTTGGGCCCGCTTGCTGCCTCTAGGGTTTTTTAAGAGATCATTTTTCTCGACGAGGGGATCATTTGTTGATTTCTCTCTTTCCTTGTCATATTTTAGACTACCTTCCTAATATTATCAGGTGAGCCTCCCTTTCTTGATCAATTCTTTGATTGTGTCCTTCAAATGGTGTTATGGCTATGGCCCTTATGACAAAATCTCATTTTGTTAGTCCCGAGTGACTCTTTTACTGTATGAGGTTTCTTATTCCAACTTCTTTGAAGTTGGTATTTGCACATTCTTGTGAAATTTTCTCCCTTTAAGTGTCCAGGAAAGTATAAGAAGAGAACTTGGCTCGACAATGCTTGTAGTCTATCTCGGGTCTCTAATTGTTTCTTAGGTTTCTTATTCTCGGGCCTTTCTCGACCTCTTCGGCCAGTAGTTATTCTTCATAATTAATGCAGGGTTGGGACTTAACTAAGAGATCGTTTAAGCTACATGTTCATTCTAGCACTAGCTTCTCACAAAGCATAAAGCCCATTCTCAATCCCTTTTTGAATATCCAACACTTTAATTCATCATTCTTTCCTCATACTTCTTATGCTACTTTAGTATACAGATTAATGTACTCTCACAAGGTCTCCTTTTTCTTTTGTTGAATCCTTATAGGTACAAATATGGTGGTGGGTTGTCATTTTCAAGCAGTGAATTGAGAGGTAAAATAATCATAGAGTTCCTTCCAGGATTCTCTCGTTAGGGAGGGCATTAAACCACGTCATTTAAACTCCTTTGAGGGTTAACATGAACGATTTTCATTTCAGAACCCCCAGACATGGTAATATTCGAGCCTGATGTCTACATGGCCGATATGCTACTCTAGATCTCTTAAGCCATCATATTTGGCCAACTTTAAATTTTTTCAAGAGATTTTGGGATCCTTTTATCGAGGATGTGCTTAGATAACATTTTCCTCTTCCTTTAGAGAGTCTACAATTTGATGTCATGCCTTTCGTCTCTTTGGGAGTAGTGTGAGTGGAACCATGTTTTGCAGGTTATTGATTAAGCAAGATCACTTGAATATGCTCTAAATAATGACAACTAGTCCTTGACGATAACAACTAAAGTGCAAGCATAACAATCAGTTAAAGTGAAAGCAGGCATAGCTAGGGTTTAATGATCACTGCAAAGATCATTTGACGATATGTAACTCACCTAGAATAAATCTCAAGCGTCATCTCCAAGAAGAATTCAAGCTAGTATCTATATGACTGATTTATATGAAAAAGTCTTCAAGCTTCTAGGTATGAAAGATAAGAAGTGTGAAAGTTCGCCAAGTCACGTATGAGAGAACAATATGTTGTAAAAGCTTAAGGGGTTTCTTGTAAAGTTATACGCCTAACCACACACACACACACATTAAAACAAGTTTTATAACTTATTTTTCTTAACAAAATATTTCTAAAATCGTTTTAAAGTCACGCCGGTTGAATCGGGAGCTGTCAAAAAAGTTCTTGGCAACTCTTTGTATTGGCCAATCGATTAGCACTTATACCCAATCGATTGGGCCAGTGCAAAAATGCTTCGTAGACGTTTAGAACATTTTATTAATGAATGATGATGAATATATATCTTTTCTTTTACTTTTAAAACCCTAAACAATTAATTTTAGGCCAACCAATTGATTGGAGCATGATACCAATCGATACCCAATCGGTTCGAAGGCTCAGGCTGTTCAAAAGCTTTCATTAGTTTGAGATTAGCCTGTATTAAAAAATGAAGTTAGTTTGTGGTTATCATGTGTAAAATCTCAGTTTAAGCTCAGTCGAGTGAAAATATCCTAGGTTTGTGGTCATCTCGTCAAAATCTCGGTTTGATTCCTGAGTTCATCCCGTATTAAAAGCTCACCCAAGTTTGATATCATCCCATTTAAAACCTCAGTTTAGCTTGGGGACTAACCGTTTCAATTTTGAAAATAAAACTAACTGCTTCAATCAATCATTTGGAAGGAAGACTCGTCGCTTCTCTCCTTGTTCAATGTTTGGTTGGAAGTTAGCCATAAACCTCATTTTCCTTCTATAAGGGGCTTCGAGAGTTCAACCTACTAAAAACTTTTAAGATTTATTGGATACTCTAAAGAAAAAATCTTGGGTAGAGGATTAGTTCTTTTATTTTTTTACTGAACCTCTATAATTCCTAGTGTTATTTCTCTATCCATTAACTATTTACTTTCCGTATTTTATTTTATGCTGCTAATTTTTAAATCTTTTTAAAGTGATTTTAAACTATGAAAAATGATCCTATATTTTTTTCAAACTACCATTTTTCTAAAACCCACAATTTACCCCACTCTTGCGTGTGAAGTCATATGTCCAACAATATGATGGCAAGTGGTAGGGATGACAAATCTCTGGTGGGGCGTGACTACCTCTTATTCCCTCAAACTCACATGGCGGAGTATGTTGTTCTCAACATCAGGTGCGATCCAAGGATCGGGGAACTGCCTTGCATGAAGATATGGTATTAACAAATATCGATTCTAGCTCAACTCCCTAATTGTCGTGCGAGGCTGCCTTATGTGTGAATTATGTGGATGTACAAGGTTATAAACACTTTTAAGAATATCGTTATCCCCTTGCATACCTATATTTTCTTGTACTTGCTGGAGGCTTTAAGTAATTTCTTGTTCGTGAATCAACAATTGCAATAAAGGTTAATTTGAGGTATGGCCTTGGAGTGGCATTGAAAAGACTGGAAAATCATAAACACTTGGAATATGGTTTGGCCGATTGTTAAAAGGAATATACTAGAGGAGAAAAGGAAGAAGTCATCAGGACATGATCATCCTCGACCATAACAGGAAGCAAAGTCTCCCTTGTAAGATTAGGAGCTTTGATTGTTGTATCGGCCACAAGGGCGGTGTTGTGTTGAGCAGATGATCGAGTATCTCTTAATGTCACCATTGCTTCACGACTTTTAGCATTGATTCGAACTCGAAATATATCAAATATTTATTGAATTATGGTGAAGAGGCAGTGGTTTTTCGTGGAGTTTTGCAGGAGTTAGATGTTTGTTTCCAAATATAGAGCCATTGTTCCGTTCTGGAACCATAAATAGGTGATGACAGACTGAGGTACAATTTAGGTGCAGTGGAGTGTGCTTTTGATGCAGAGGAGCGAGATGGATATGCCAAGTTATCACTCCAACGTTCAAATCAATAAACAAATAAAAAACGCAAATTAGAATATACAAAAAGCGATATTATCTATTCAGTATTTTGATTTAATTCTGCTAATAAACTATTAAAAATATTCATTCAAAGCAAAAGAAAAGCTAATCCTGCATACTTATTCAACAAAGTATCCATCTTTTAAAAAATATTTGTATTAACTAATGATAATTAGTCATATTTAATTCATGTATACCCATAACCTTATTGATAAAAAAGGAGTTGCAGTTAGTTGGGTATATATATATTTGTGTGTGTGTGTAACTTTGTACATATATAAACCAAAACATCATAATTCGTTGTGTGACTGTTAGTTGGAGTTTTCGATACTATGGTATCAGCAAAGGAAAGAAAATATCTTTTAAGATATTACGAGTTTTTCGACAAAATAATATATTTGTTGAAATACTGTCGAAGTCACTTTTGTAAGGAAGAAGTGTTGGACATGAACTTAGAAATATTTGCTAAGTCTTATATTGGTTCGACAAAGGGAGCGCCATTCGACGAGGAAGTTTGGATTTGAATGAAGGGGTAACTGACTTTCGTCCTTATCCATTTTTTCCAAAGGACATGTGGAGCCTCAGGGAGAAAGGGAGACATGCCGAGCGAAATGTGGTGTTTTATAAATGAAATGCCGTTGAGAACGGTTATTTCGAAGTAATATATATAGTAGTGTTAAGATTCAGGGTGTTCATTTGTGTACAAAATCTCACTAAAATTCAAAATATCTACGTGTTGAGAAAAGACTCTACTGAGAATGTACGTGTAAACACTATTTTTATCTTTTTACAATTTTATAACTTATTATTTCCAGAAATTTACTTTCAATTATCTTTATTTTGTTTCTTTACAAGTTTATGTTATCACTTTAAAGAATCACTTAGATAAAAAACAAATGTTATCATAAAATCATGAGCATTGTCGAAATGTTCTTCATTCTTAAGAACAAAGTTTAAAATAAAAAACACATGTCCTAGGATCAATCTAGTCGGTCCTGTGAGTAACCAAAGATTCTTGTTTTTGGAGGACTAGTGCTTGTTTACCAATTTTCACGGTAAACAAATTGGCACGCCCGATGGGACCTGTGCTTGGAAATATTTGATCTTGTAAAATCAAAATTCTTCATTATTTTCTAGTATTTTACTTTGTTGTATGAGACTTAGAAATGGAAAATTAGGCACAAATAACAGAGAAGTACCTAAAAGAAGATACGTCAAGGCAGATGTTACAACATCTATTGATAGACAGAACAGAAAAAATCACACCAGATTGTAGGTATGCAGAATTAAGCTATAAAATGATAAAAACACAGACACCAGTTAAGATAGATGACTCAACATAAATCAAAATGTCAGGACAAATGTCTTGACATCATCTGTTGACATAAGACACTTTCACCAAACAGAAAATCATGCAAGATTAAGAAGCAGAATGGTAAATAACACAGGAGATTATTAACCTTGTTCGGTGCAATATCACCTACTCTGAGGGCTACCAAGCTAGGAAGAAAATTTCCTATAATAGTATTAGTTTAAAGCCTAAACAGTTCCATTTTACGACTTATCACCTAACCACTACCCCGTGTAACTTCAACATAGATATGAGAAATCAAATCTTACTTCCAATCACCTCAGTGATAAAACAATCTCAACCCCAATTATTGTTTCAAAACAAGTCACAATCCTAATGATAAAACAAAATAGAAGATTACACTTTCAATAAATAATACTTAGTTAAGAACCTTAACTAAGAACAATACTTGATCTTGCTTAAAAACTTCAACCAAGAACTCAACTCCATGCTTAAAAGCTTTAAGAGTGAGAACAATAACTTGACGACAAGTCAAGTAACAATCAGTCTACCACATGGTATCAAAAGATACATGGGTGACTTAAAACAGAAGAGACTCTCAAAACCAAAAATTTATAACCTTCCCCTAATTTTACAATTGCGAAAATACTTAGTTACATTAGGTCTAGGATTCTCTTTAAATACTCTTCAGCAGTCCATGGGCTTTGAAATCTTCACCCAAATAATACTTAGAACAAATTTTCAAGTTTCCTAAATTGTCTCAGTATCCAATTTTAGAAACTTTAATCTTGTTGGAGATTTGATTCACTTGTTTCAGATTAAATCTTATTGACCTGCACAAATCATTGGGATATATCCAAAAGAAATATCACAAAATTAAATCAAATATGTCAAGATTTAAAACAACTTGTAATGATGTGTTGGCTCAGCATGTCACAACATCTGTCAGAACATTTGTCTTCTATGCAATCTTCACATACTGTTGTATCAGCCTGATCAAGATGTTATAACATCTTGCTCAACATCTGTCATGAACCATATTTTAGCAAAATTGTTGTCAATCCTAAAACCATGGTACTAACAATTAATTTAATGTCAGAAGTGGCTATAGAGTGTGTGTAGAGCGTTTGGTCAATGGAGATTATTTAACAGTCTCGGGTAACAGGAAATGATTGTGGAATCTATCTATCCCCCGAAAGTAAAAACCTTTTTTGTGGATACTAGGAAAGAATTTCCTTCCTCATCGGGAGAATCTCTGGAAAAAGAGATAGATTATTTCCTTTTTGTGTTTGTTGTGCTCGAGATATTGAGAATTATTGGCATCTTTTCCTTCATCAAGTATTCAATGGTAACCTCCCCCCACTGGTTCTTTCAAGTGTAATATAGATGGTGCCACATTTCAATAACAAGCTTGCTCAAGTATTGGAATGTGTGTTCGAGATGATCTGGTCATTTTGTTATGGCTAGAACAGATTGGTGTCACATGAATCTTCAAGCAGTAGAGTGTGAAGCTTGGGGTTTGTATAATGCGCTACAATAGATTGTGGCAACAGATTTTACAAATGTCATTTTCGAGCTAGACTATAAAAAAAATGGTAGATGATATTCACCATGTAACTTATGACTCTATTATTTATGATTTTAGACATATTCTAAATATACACAACAAGTTTATGGTTGTATTTATTAGGTGACAAGATAATGGTGGTGCTCATGTTTTGGCAAGGACGTTTATCTCTTATGTTCCTCGCAGTGATTTTCATTATCCTTCTGAATGTATGATAAATTTATTTGTTAGTAATATAAATTAATTTGGTTTGAGTAAAAAATATTACATGTATATCTATTTATAACATGTAATCAAAATAATATATATATATATATATATATATATATATATATATATATATATATATATATATATACACACACACATGGCAATAAAACTCAGATTCACGAGTACCCACCCGAATCCGCCCGAAGTTGATGGGGAAAACCCGCTTTGATTAGGTTTGGGTTTTTCCCGATTAGAAAACATGGGGATGGGTAAGGTAATAGGGACACTAGTACCCACTCCGAACCCGTCCCCGAACCCGCCCCGTTTATTTCAATATGTACATTATTATTTATATTTCATAATTTATATTATTAAATATGTGGCTAATATTTTAATAATTTGATTTGTATTTATTATTTTAAATATTTGAAATATATGTATGAAATTTTTTGAGATTGTTTTATTTTGTTATTTATAATGTAATTTGATTTTTGAAAAAGTAAATATTTTTATTAAAAAAATTGATTTTACGAAATACATGGTGGCGGGGCGGGGATAGGGGTGGAAATAGGCTAGGCTAGGCTAGGCTTTAGAAGGCCTGAGCCTGGCCTATGATAAACTTAAAAGGCCTAAGGCCTATCATAGGCTCAGTTTTTTGGCCTGGCCTGGCCTTTCTAAAAGTCTGGCCTGGCCTGAAAGCCTATTTAAAAAACCTGTATCTCATTAAAATTTTCAATTAATTTATATAACTTAAGAAGTCTAGTAGGTTGGCCTATATATACATATATAAGTGAACCTATTTATCATTTGTTATATATATATATATATATATATATATATATATATATATATATATATATATATATATATATATATATATATATATATATATATATATATATGGTAGCCTATTTAGTTTTTTTTCCTAATATATATGCATACATGAACCAACTTATTTAACATATCTCTAATATATATATATATATATATATATATATATATATATATATATATATATATATAAATATAAATATAAAAAAAAATATATATATATATATGAAAATATAGGCCGGCCTATAAGGCTTCATAGGCTTTTTTAATAGCCTAAGCCTGGCCTATTAAATAAAATAGGCTTTTAAAAAAGCCTAAGCCTGACCTCTATATTAAATAGGCCTGGCCTGGCCTAGGCCTATGTAGGCTGGGCCGTAGGCCCCTGTAGGCCGGCCTGGCCTATTCCCACCCCTAGGCGGGGATACCCGAACCCGTTAAGAACGGGTTTGGGTTTTAATTCCCCATCCCCGTTTGGGTTTGGGGCGGATAACGGGGATTGATTGAGAATTCGGATTTGGGTTTGAGAGAGGTAAAAACCGTCCCCGACCCGCCCCGTTGCCATGCCTATATATATATATATATATATATATATATATATATATATATATATATATATATATATATATATATATATATATATATATATAGGCAAATAAATAAAAATATATATCCTATGAGTACACTATTAAATAAAAAAAGAATCTAAGTATTTATATAATTAGTTTAAGTGACACTACTCTTAAAAAAAATAATATTATTTACTACTAGAAATTTACTACTATATATTATTTCATTTTACTACTAGAAATTTGATCATAAACAATATTATGCACATGTAATATATTGACTAGGAATTTAACTCAAATTAAACACTAGATTACTCAAATTTAACTCCCAACTACTCAATAACTTTACTCTAAACTATTTTATAACTCAATTGACAAGGTTGTTCAAAACCTTTGTCCTAAATTATAAAATCTGCCAACATTGTAATTTGCAAGTTTTTCTAATAATCCTCGCCTCCAACTCTAAAATTGTCAAATAGACTCAAAAATTGTCTCCCTTCGCAATAGATTTTATCCTAAAGGGCTGACACTTCTTGTTGATGTTTAGACCATTTTCGTTCCATAATTTCACACCCCTTCTTATAGGTATCCCTATATTTTGAAGGATTGCTCATGGCCAAAACATCCCCCACCTAGCAGCATTTACGAAGAATAAAGAAGCAGTCTGGTAAGTGTAAAAAAATGGAATTTGAGAAAAGCTCCATCTTTTCTGCTTCAGGAATATTTTGAGCGTAGGCAAGATCCTTTTCAAACATCGTAGGAAGCGCTTCCTAAGGAGTGCGAGGAATCCGGGAAGGAAGAATAACCGACAGCTTAAGGACATAATAGAACATGGAATGGGCTTTTAGAGTACAGGCTTCACCAGCACGAAGCGTCTCCTGAAATCATCATAGCTCTCAAAAAAGGCTAAACCGTGAAACTTTTGGTCTAGCACGAAGAGCCCTAGATCCCAAATATTATACCTAGAAGTATGTATTATGGCGAAAATATGGAAGAACAATTGGCATACGGGTTTCCAAGATTGATACTCGGTCCAGAATTGGAACACTCTTATATAGGCCTAAGCACTGAAGCTGTGAGGGGGCAATCTTCAAAAACCTCAACAACTCTATTTTGAACTCGAAAAAGGGCAACATTAGATTTATCCAAGTGAACAAAAAAACATAGAAAGGCATAAATAATGCGCTTGAGCCAATTGACACCCTTCGGTTGAGCTCTACGCGTCAAATGATCCTTAGCCTCAACATCACTTGGATCCCGCCATAAATAATGTGGTAAGTTTTGATAAAAACTTGGGCTTCTTCTGGATTCAAGGCAGCGATCTCCATCTCTAGTGTAATTAAAAATCCTACTTAGGGATCCAACATTTCTGATCACCTCTTAGGAGGATAAGAATTCCCTTTAGAAATTCAACTTTTTGATTGCCTCTTAAAGCAAAAAAAAAATCCCTTGAAGATCCGACATTTTAATCGTCTCTTAAACGGCAAAGATTTTCTTTAGGGATCTAACATTTTTATATAACTATAGTTATTCTAATCAAATGTGTCAACTTTTTTTTATTAATATAACTATAGTTATTCTCTAGGACTCTGGAATATGTAATTTTAAAATTTTCAAAATTTAACAAATAACAAAAACTACTAGAACGTGTCTTAATAAATCTAAAATTAAATATTTTTGTTTAAAATTGAACTCAAAGAATAATAGATTAAGGAATATTAATAAATAAAATAACTAAAAGAAAAAAATAAAATAAAGAGCAATTGAGTAGAATAATCGTCCAAAGTTTTCTCTATATATATAGAACTCCCACTCCACTCTTTTCCTCTGCCTCGATAACTGCATAGTAGAAAGACGAAGAGAACGGTTTGAGGCCAAACAAAATAAGAAAGGAAGAAGAAACAACAGAAGGTCGAATCGGCTGCGGTTTATTCATCTGGCTCCGGCGACTTTCATATCGCTTCTCTGGTAAGTAGGTTGATCATTTTCACCACCGTATTTTTTTTTCTTTTGCAGTTCCTGGATTTTCGGTTTTCGATTCAAATTGTCATGTTGCACATCCTTTAGATTATGAAGTTGTGATTTTTGTTTGTTAAATTAGAAAGTTGAATTTATTGATCTCAAATGATGTTTGTTATCAATTTTGGTGTTGTTCTGTAGGGTTAGAGATTGTAGTGTGTTTTGATGCTGAATATAGCTTTGTGTTTCTAGTGTTTACTTTAAGTGGTTGTTGATCATTTGTTCATTGTTGGAAGGATTTAGGGTTTAGGAAAAAACTAATATATCACATATTTTTTAAAACCCTTTACCTATGTGTAAGGCTATGTTTGCGAGTTAGGAGATACAGAGGAGAAGGCTTCTGAGAAGGAGATTTGAAAATAAATAAATAAATGATAATATTAGATAGAGTGATGGGATGGCACTTAGTGTATGCAGCATCGCGAGTTAACTCGTGAACTTGCCCAAGTTGATGTTCTAATCACATGCCGGCGTGCTGAATCATAGCCAAGATCATATGGATAAACTCGGTATTCTGTTTTTAAGGTTTTTTTTAGAAATTTTGTGAAACGGGTCTGGATATGGGCTGGATTTTATTAAATTCCTATTTATTATTTATTTTAAAAATGGAAATTCATAAAGACAGGATCACAATAACTCCTTTTAAAGAAAAATATATCATATGGTGCCCCTATACTCAACCGTTACTAAAGTTATTTCAGCTTAAATTCTCTTTCTTCATTCTTCTTCCTTATTATTGTGAGAAACAGAATAATTTCCTCCAACTCTTGTTCAAGCTCCCTCTTTCATTCAACAAGACGTTGTCGTCTCTGACGTTGTTGACTCACCGTTTTCTGAATTGATTCAGGTTCAAACTTCTCTCTTCTTCTACCAATAGTAGGACTTTACGATTCACGATTTTTGAATCCTCTATCTATGCTGCGTAAACTCTCGTGATTTTGCGGCCTATTGTAGAAAAGATAGTGGAAAATAGATTTAGATGATTTATGCATGTAGAGAGAAAACTGATAAATTATTTGTCAAATAACTAAAGGTAGAGGAAGATTTAGAAAAACTACAAGAGTGTGGTTTTAAAAAACGTTCGCGTAAAGGTTTTCGCGATTTTGGTCGGTACAGGTGTCGCGACACTGATTCCGGTCGTCGTGGTGTGAATTAACCACAATTTGGTTTTTAATATAGAAAATGGTGGTATTGGTATTTGTATTGGTATTTGCCAAAACCGTTTTGGATAAAAGCTTGGTCTTAGATAGACCTGGATAGAACAATGAATGTTGATCCATGTAGCTGACCACTCCTAGTGCGATAAGGCTTGTTGTTGTTGTTTCACATTTTTTTAAAGAATGATTTTGTATAGAATGATAAATGAATATTTATCATTAATATATTTTTATTTTTTAAAATATTTTAACAATATAGATTATAATTTAACAATTTATCCAAACTCTCCAAAACCTTCAAAACTCCTCCTTCAATATAATTTATAAATTCTCCAAACTAAGGGCTTTTGTATTATGATTAAAATTAAATATCAAAAACTCTCGCCCTTAAGTCTCTCTATTCTTTTTATTCCATCTTTCTCTTCAAACTCCCAAAAAAGCTTATCATTTTATTCTGTTTATCAATGGAAAATAAGAAGTTTTTAAGTTGGCAATTGACATAGAAGACAGTTGCAATTAGACAGTTTAGTTTTCTTATATCTACGTTAGCAGTTTTTCAACACTACTTCCCATTTCCTTGTTGCGTAACATGCTAGCATATGGCCCAAGTAATTCAAGTAAACAAGAATAAGAATTATTTATATTTCAAAACAATAATTGCTTCATAGCTATCTATAAAGTTTAACTGTCTTTAATGCAATAAATTACACATTTTCAGTCAGCATAATCAAAAGCATTTTTCTCATCAAACAAAGATAAAATACACTACGAAATTTAAACAGCAACAAGCTTCAAGGTTATTTATTTATGGTGGTAACACCAAATAAGTGTTTCAAAATGCATTGTTGAGTTCTATGGTATTTGATTATTTAGTTATGCTGTTCCTGTGCAGAAATTTATCTTACCTATTTTTGTAGGGCATTTTGTTACTGGTTGTTATTTGATGGAAAGTGTGGAAGATAAAGAACCAGCTTTGAAACGAGCAAAATTGTCTTCTCAAGAATTAGTCAGTCTCTCTAACGGTTCAACTTCTAAGGTGCGTGTTGTATGTTCAAGTGACATATCAGCCGAAGGGGACGACGAAGATGTTGCTTCAAAAGGGGTCTTAAAAAGAGGGGAGTTTGTAAGGATGATCACGAAGGCGTTGTATTCTCTTGGTTACATAAAGAGTGGGGAACACTTAGAGGAGGAGTCTGGCATATCTCTGAATTCGTCTGCGGTAAATATGTTTAAGCAGCAGATACTTGATGGTGATTGGGACAAAAGTGTAGCCACATTGAATCAAATTGGTCTAGAAGATGAAAGCATTATCAAGGCTGCCTCAATTTTAATATTAGAACAGAAGTTTTTTGAGCTTCTTGACGAGGATAAGGTCATGGAGGCATTAAAGACATTGAGGACTGAGATTACACATCTTTGTGATGACAGTACTAAAATTCGCAAACTTTCTTCATGCATGTTGTCACCGTCTGGCCAAGGAGCAAGGACTCGGTCAAAACTGTTGGAGGAACTACAGGATCTGATTCCCCCGACTGTGATGATACCTGAAAAGAGACTGGAACATCTTGTTGAACAAGCCCTCATCTTGCAACGAGTAGCTTCCTTGTGTCACAACTCATTGAATAAGAAAATGCCATTGAATCCAGATCATTACGAAGGAAAATCTGAGATAACTTTAGATCAATTAGCTAATGCTTCTGCTAATTCTGATAATAATGATGAAATGGTGACCTTGACCAGAGCAGATTTTGAAAAATTTGCTACATGTTCTGTTAAATTGGACAGGCTAGAAGAAGACTATAAGAAGTTGGTGAGCATGCTTTCTGAAGTCGTGAACCTGCTTCGAGTTCTTCCTCGGTAGATTTTAAATTCTGTTCATGTTTTGATTTTTATCAATGAATTTTAGATTTTATGATATGTGATCTTTATTTTTATATGTACTTTTTGGTTGGATGCCAAAAGGAATAGAATATTGAATTGAACCTTGTATACTTTCAATGCCATTAGCTAACTCACTTATATAGTTATATGCTCTCATTTATGCCCAGAAATGTAAATGCCTCTTCTATCAAGTTTTTCAACTTTTATATATTTTTCCAGCTACCAAAGTTGTTCATTCATTCCAATGCAAAACACTATTAAAAGATCACTTAAGGTACAAAATTAACTTTTAACATTTGAATATTAAAGTTTTCATACTCACCAGAAAAGGTGGTCCATATATATTTTTGTACATTTTAGAATTACACAATATTATAAATTATAAATTTGATAATAAAAAAACTATATTGTTTTTTCTCTCTTTTCAATTACCAAAAGTAAAATCCAATATATCTCAAATCTATTTTAATTATTTTCAGTTTCAAAATTTATAAATAGAACATAATTTTAAAAAACAATTTAAAAAAACAATTTTATAAAGGCAAGCTAGGTGGTGTGTATTAGTAAGATCAATAACTAAAACACTAGCTAGGTTAGAGAATCATTTGGTGAAAGACAAAGAAGAGAACAAGAGAAGAGGAGATAGAGACAACCCTAAAAAGAGATCTACACTCAAGGTAAGGGTGAGATTTCATGTTATTATGGGTGTATATGATGTATGCAATGGGTAGGATACATGATATAGGAATGGGTATTTCAATTTCTAGGTTTTGAATGTTTAGGTTTTGAAATGGAATCCATGAATTGTGTTTTGAATCTTGTTTTGATAATAGTAATTGGATAATGTTTTGAATGCATTGTTGATGTTGTTTACATGATGAATGTATGTTGTACAATTGGTGAATAATTTAATGCGTTGAATTATTGTGATATGCTTGAATGTTAAGATTATATGGATAATTCTTAATCGCATATGTTTTGGTAATTGTATATATACATGATGCTTGAATTTAGCGAATGTATATGTTATTTTGGTGATTGTTGAGAATGAAATTGATCGGCTTGTATGCTATATGTTATTTGTGATTTGAAAAATGCTATGTGAATGCTTTATTGGTGATGTATGCATGTGGTGCAACATTTTGGTGGATAATTTGAGGTGTGCGAATTATTGTGATATGCTTGGATGATTTACGTTATGAGATAATCTAAATTGCATATATGGTGAGTCTTGTTGCACATGCATTCATGGGGAGATTGTACTCCGGTTTGTGGCTTTGATCCTAGTGTGGAAACAGAAGTGGTGGACTATATGTTCATATTGTGGTTTGGATCCTAGTCCGGATCGGGAGTGTGGCTTTGATTCTAAAAATGAATCGAAAGCGAGGTGAGCTTGATGTTCACGATGGTACCACATGCATGAGTCGTATTAAATTGCATTGGAGTCTGTAGCAGTGAAATTTGTGAGACTAGAGTCATTGATTGACTTAGCTCATATATTTTAAACAGAGTCGTCACCGCGCTTTATTGTTTCCAAAGGAAATGAGAGAAAGAGCGAAATAAAACTCACATAAGTTTTTAAAATCAAAACTAATAAATTTATCAGAGATTTGGGTACGGGGGGTTTGTTATGCAAGAGGAAAGTTTTAAGCTCCTCTCACATCTACGGTACTCCGTAGAAACCTTTTTGAAATATTTATTATTATTATTATTATTATTATTATTATTATTATTATTATTATTATTATTATTATTATTATTGTTATTGTCATAAAACTGTTTTTTTGGTTTTTTTTTTTAAATAGAGTGGGAGGATGAGAAAAAAGTTTTTAAAAGTGAGCTTGATAAGACATCGCTTCTTAGGTCTACGTACCCCTTAAGTGCAATAGAGAAGTCAGGGCTTTTGTAGTTCCTCTTAAAAGGAAAATAAAAGAGCCAAGAGGCAAAATCTTTTTGGATGTTGAGCTCTAACAATACTCAACGGGTTTTTTTAAAAAAATGTTAAGCTTTAACAATACTTAAAAAAGGAGCCAAGCCTTAACAATACAAGGCTAGGGTTTAATAAAACAGGTTGGTTGAGCTTTATCAATATAAAATCAAGGGTTGATTTAAAAAAAGGTTGAACTTTTGCAATACAAAACCATTTTAACAATAGGGGTGCAAAGATTTAACAATACTATGCACAAAGTAAAAGAGTTTGGAAAAGAGATTGAGTACCTTTACAATTTTAGTCAATACCATTCTCATTCTTTTGGAGTTTTAGGCAACATCTCAAGCAACCATCCATGATGAATTTATCAAGTTTGTGTGTGTGTGATAACATGTGCATCATGGATATCAAAGGTGAGTTTAACAAAATATCAATGTACAAACTCAAGGATAAAAGTTTGATGAATAAAAGGAGTGACATACCTCAATATCAATTCATGTATGAATGAATATGATGATGGATGGATAAATATCTCATGCATGTGGGTTAGTAAACAATGTATACATATACAAAGATAATAACATAACCATAGTATAAATGTACAAGGATGTAAATCAACAAGTATATGTACAAGTATATAAGTAGGGGGATTAAAGCTACAAGTTATATTAACATGGTGAAGCTTGAAGATCACAAATCAAAATTAGGGTTTTGAGTTTTGTTTTACCTAAGTCTAATTGATTTTAAAAATTGATTAAAACTTAATCCTAAAAGAGGATTCACTTAAGGGAACATGTTATTATCAAGGTTGACTTAAACCTAACCCTAATTGGTTCACTCAAATTATATAAATTTTACTTGGCGAGAAAATATTAAAAGAAATGATTTTAAAAGCTTTAAAAACACAAAAGACTTGTTTTTGATTTAATTTAAAAATGATTAAATAATAAATATTTTTGGATTTTTAAATTATATTCATAAAATAAACAAGATAAATGAGGGATGTACAAAAAAATCACTTAAAAATAAGTTGATTTACTTTTTTAAATAAATTATCAAACTGATGAACTAAAACAAAATAAAATAGTGGCAAAAAACAAGATTTGGCCCATAGAAGGTTTGAACCCACGCCCCTGATGTCACCAACATAAAACTTGACCACTGGGCCAAAGCGCTTCAATTATAAGTTAGACACACTGTTATATCCCAAAATTTGCCCGCATCTTTTTTTTCAGAAGACTTCTATCTAAAAATAAGAGTTTCATATAATCTTGGATTTTTATTCCATAAATATCCTGATTTTATGAATACTCGGTTTTTAGAATTTTTCTTATACGGTATTTTGGCTCGCTGTTAAATTTATTCTTACACAAACGCCAATTACTGTTTATCATTTCACACACGCTGTTTATTTGAGATTTATTTGCAGATAAATAGTACTGACGCAATTGGTACAGAATTAAATCTTTTTGCAGGCGCAGAGTCCGGGGATTCAGACTGTACTGGTAACAAGTAAATTATTATTAATTTTTGTTTCCCACTAATTTTTGTACTATATTCTATTATTTTCAAAATCTTTTCCTTTCTTTTCAAATCTCTTTCTTTCAAAATCAAATCCTAACTTTATTCTACACATCTCTCTTTTCAAACCCTACCATACACTTTCTTTCAAATCCTACTACCACTCAAATTTTCCTTTTTGTACGGAATCACTTCATTCCCCAACGTCTCTATCCTTCTTTTCACTCTATAAATACCTCTCATTTTTTCCATAAATTCTCACATCAAATTTCAACTCATCCCTCAAATTTCTACCTCCTATTTATTTTCTCTTCTTCCCCGGCAAAATGGCAAAGCGGATAAAAACGTGTTTTCTTATGGTCATCACCGTCGTGGTGGTAATCATGTCCTTCTTCTGTCTGCATAGTCCTGAAAAATCAGACCTGGGTTGTTTACACTCCCAATCATCTATATGTTATTATTTGTAGCATGGGTTATTAATCGTCATTCTTAAAGTTTGTCGTATCTTTTGTTTTCAAATAATGAACCGTTCATTTGTCATACTGTTCATTATATTATGTAATATTTGTACTGTCAGTATTAAATATCGTACTATCTATCGTACTGTTGTTCAATTATTAAGATAATATTTTGTGTGTTTTCTGCCAGTTAAATATTTATTTTTCTGTGCATTAAATGTTTTTTCAGGGTTATTATCGGTAATTTCGTTCGCGTACAGTATATATTATTTATTTATTATGTCTGTGTTTTTCTAACAACTCATGTAAATAAATTTTCACCATTAACATAACAAAAAAAACAAAAAGAAAAAATTAACTTTGACTGTTGAATTTTCACTTTAACTGCTACTTTAATGCCTGAACAGTCAGTTGACAGTCAAACCCGCTGATAGTGCAATTCTCCGTGTTTTGTACCATCAATCAAATTAATCTTTTGCATTTCAAAATTCCAAGATTTTTGTTCTAGAAGTCTTCTGAATATCACATGATTAGCAGAGACTCAACACTGCACAAAAATCAGATACGCTTAACTGTCTCCTACACGAACAGTCTCTAACTAGGGTTTTTTGTTTTTTCAGGAGAACAAGTTTTTGAGACTTAAAATGGATTTCATGGACCTCCATATATCTCAAAGTACCACCATACAAATTTTCAAACTTCAATTCGCTCAGACGCACAGTCAGCAACTTAAACAGTCAACAGACGACCAGTTTGACCGAAAAGTCAACAGACAGTCAAAAATGAAATTTTTTGTCAACATCCATATTTTGTCAAAAGATTCATCATTTGATCATTGGTTGATCATAATTCATCAAGGAAAGATCAAAAATCAACAAAACCCTAAGTTTCAAAATTAGGGTTTTCTCCTAAAAAGTTAACTGAACTTTGACTGGTCATAACTCTCTCATCCTTCATCCAAAAAATTCCAACCAAAGCTCATTTTGAAGGAAATTAAATTATCTTTCAAATGCAATTGGTCCCATGGTCATTAGATTCACCATTTGGAAAATAAGAACCAAGACATTACAGGTCATTTTTAAAGTCAACAAAAAGTGGTTTTTTGTCAAAGGCCATAACATCAAGATAACTTCTCCAAATGAAAAAAAGTTTCCAAAGTGGCTTGTAGAGGACATCTTGAGGTTTCTAAAAAGTACAAGAACTCCTTCATATGATAAAAATTGAGGGATTTATGCCTTGTTGAAGTTGGCTATTTTTTTGGAAAATGCATGAAATCAACATTGATCAAAAGTGTTTTTTTTCCAAAAGAGACCAAGTTCCCATGATCCAAACATGCTTCTAACAATTCTAAGGGACTCCCATGACCAACATAAGGCCCATAACATTTTATTTCTTTTTGGTTTAATTTTATTACATTTAAGATTAAATTAAAAAGAAATGGTGCAAGATAATGTTATGTAGCTTTGATCTTAAGCATGAGTCATCAAGAAACATTCAAAGTTCTGCCCCAAAGAGATGGTACAGCAGAAGATTGAAGAAAAATGAGCCATGGTTGCTTGAATTCAAAGCTACATATTATTAAAAAAGTCAAAATTCAACAAAAGCACTTAATGCTTCTTAGCTTAGTTTTTAAGTGCTTCTCTGCCTATAAATGAAGTAGAACACTTCATCAATAAAAAGAGGGACGAAATTAGAACCTTACTCTTGCTTGTATCACTCATAAATCAAATTGAAATTCTCAAAGAAACTTGAAATTCAAATTTTTAGTTTAAGTCGTTTTTAATCCAAACTAAACACTCAAATACAATCCCCAAGCATCACTGAATCTATTCAAATCAGTTTCAAGCTTTGAAACTCAAAGAATCGAGCACTATACCTCACGGTTTGCTCAAACTAAAACTTACAAAAATCTCATCATACATGCATGTTTAACAAGATGTAGACATATATTTGAGTTTAGTATGAGGTTCTGATCATTTCTGGAAGTTTAATTGAGGTTTGGGTGCTTGTACACGAAACCACCATTTTAGGGTTCTTCATCTCAAAATTAGGGCTTTTCAAATTAGGTAAAATTACAGGTTCAAAGAGGTCCCATTGAATTCGTATGGACCAGACGAGTTAAACCATGGCATCGCGCCAAATTTCTATTGCGTTTTGCTTGTATTCGCTATTTTGCAGGTGTAATAGACTGGAGCTTTTTACACCACCTGCAAATGAACGGTGTAAAAGAACATGACTGATGAAGAAGACAAGACGTGGCGTCCTCTGGTTGGCCAGAACGCGCGCGTCTTTATTTTTTAATTTTTCTGATCCAGTGCCTTGCAGGTGTGTTACGCGCCATATGCTCTCACTCCAACCACCATCAGATCACGCCAGCTGCTCATCCTACGCACCAAAACACGCTAGTCCATGATATGCCCTCAGACCAATCCACACAGGATCCTTTATTTCTATTTTATTTTATTATTTCATAATTGATTTAATTTCACTTCTAAAAATGATTAAAAATAGTTTTAAAAAGCCAAAAATTATTTTAATTTCACTTCTAGGTTCAAAAAATGTTAAATTATTTTATAACATAAAAATATTTTATTTTTCTTAATAATTAAAATATTTTATTTAATTAATTAGTATATATTTATATATTTGCTTTTTAATTATTTCAATCAATCAAAAAAATCATAAAAAAATTGTTCTTTATATTAAATTTAGTTTATATATTGTAGACTAATTTTGTACATATTTAGAATATTTTTCTCTTTAAGTTTTAAATATCTGTGTAATTATTTGCATAATTATATGTTATTTAACTTAATAATTTCAAAACAACTTCAAAAAATCCAAAAAAAAATTAGTTTTATTTTAAAATTAATTAAGAAACATTTAATTATATTTTAGACTTAATTTTTAGGTTTAAATTTTATTTCCACCTTTTTCTCATTTTAATTAAATTAATTATGCATTAATTCTAATTAAAATCAATCATACAAAAATCCAAAAAAATACTTCATTTTATCTTATTGCAATTTAAATTCTTAGATAAAGTGTATAGGTTGTCAAATTCATGTAAATAGCGTAGTTTACATTTCCCGCACAATCGATGTAATAGCGTAGATTTACTTTCCGCATTTTACATTCCCGCATTTTAATTCCAGTACATATAAAACTGCGTGTATGTCAAAGATAAAAAACTGAAGCGTTAGGTCACTAACTTCAAAGATAAAATATCCGAATCAAAACACAATCACACTTGCACCTCTTAGGGTAATCCCTCTGTTACTCTTTTCAAAATCCAAATTCTACTGTTTCAAATGCAAAATCGAACCTTTGTTTACATCTGGTAAAAGGAGAATTTTCTAAAGGAAATAGGAAAAGACCTTATAAACTTAGGGTAGACCTCCTAATTGCTTGCTCAAATCAAAACAAACAAATGTCTCATATATCATTGTTTTTCAAAATAAAACTTTCAAAAAAAAAGACAAAACTTGGTATATATCCAAACAAGGATCATTACGAAGTTAACGTTCTTTTTTTAAAAACATCTTTCGAAAGATAAAACACTTTGTATACATCCGCACAAGGATCATTATAAAGTTAATTCACAAAATGAATTTTAAGACCACATACAAGCATTTCAAGGCAAGACAAATGATTTAAACAAGTGAGCTAAGCAATTAAGAGCCCATGGATAACCATGGATACAAAGGGTGCTAACACCTTCCCTTTGTATAACCTACCCCCTTACCCAAAATCTCTTAAAGGTCTTTTTCTGTTTCTTTTATAAACCTTTCCTTAATTGGATAAAATAAAAGTCGGTGGCGACTCTCTGATTTTCAAAAACACAAAAGCAAAAGAAGAGTCAGTTCTTATATCTCTCACGGGAGGTATGGTAAAAAACCGAGGGCGACAGAACTGGCGACTCTGCTGGGGACTTCTAAAAACAAAATGTTTTCAAAAGGGGTTACCTTAGAGTTTAGATCACTTCGAAGTTTTCAATTGCTTGACTTGATTGCGCTATTTTTTCAAAGGTTTGTTTGGGTACTTGCTTGTGTGAAAGATTCTAACCCGAATCTCGAGATACCTTAAGTATGTGACAATAGACCAAGGAAACTGTATGGCATGTACCGATACGGTTGATCTGGTAGTCACCGTTAGTGCGACACTTTGGTTTATACTGATATCCCTTGAAAGCGATCAAGGAGTATGTTAGGCTTCCGAAATGTCATTAAACACTAATTTGTCTTAGAACCTTTTAGTTGAACTTGACTTATGGCCTATTAAGTGACTAGCTTTGAAATTGATCGAAGTTAGTTATCCTCGAGGAATATTTTGATCGGCCGTCCGAGCGCCGTATTGAGATGTTGTCTCCAAGGATCATAGAACCCGAATACTATTCTAGGACAGGTTTTAACCAACTCAACTTCAGTGGGGAGGGTATCACCTATTGAACTTCATGCAAGCCTTTAAACCTAAGGCTATTGTCTGATTTGTTTGTGTGTGCCACATGTTTGACATCATGACATCATAAGCATCATAAGCATATCATTTTCTTACTAATCATTTCAAGGATCGAAGAGTTTACCTTTGTTCTGTTGTTACAGGTAATGGCTCCCGCTACCAGAGATTACATCCGAATCAACATCTCAACAATACCATCTGAACTTAAGGACTTAATATCAGAATTTCCCAGGAATGCTCAATTAACCGAAAAGCACGGTCACCTACTCCATTTGGTTACCTCAAAATTTGAAGAAGACATGATACGGGTCTTGTTCCAGTTCTTTGATCCCGAACATCATTGTTTTACATTTCCTGATTACCAGTTAGTACCCACCTTGGAAGAGTTTTCTGAACTAATTGGATTACCAGTTCGAGATCAATTACCTTTCACTGGTTTAGAAAAGATTCCAAAACCTGAAATCATTGCTGCTGCCTTACATTTGCGAAAGTCGGAAATTGAGTCCAATTGGGAAACAAAGAGTGGAATCGAGGGTTTGCTTGCTAAGTTCTTAATGGAAAAGGCTCGATTACTACTAAAAAACAGAAGTTACATAGCTTTTGAGGAAGTTGTGGCTCTTTTGATCTATGGGTTGGTTTTATTCCCTAATCCCGACCAGTTCATAAGTGTGCACATCATCAACATTTTCTTAACCCGTAACCCGGTACATACCTTGCTGGGAGACATTCTACATTCTCTACACACTCGTACCATGAAGAAACGAGGAACTCTTATGTGTTGTGTACCACTACTGGCTAGATGGTTTACATTACACCTTCCCCGATCTAGGGATGGCAAACAGACCCAAACCCGCGGGGCCCACCCGCACCCGAACCCGAGTCAACGGGTGAAAACCCGAGTTGACTGGGTTCGGGTGCCACCCGATATTTCGGGTGTGGGTTTGGGTAGTGTGAAACCCGCGCCCGAAACCCGAAATCACACCCGAATATATATATATATATATATATATATATATATATATTATAAATATAATATATTATATAATATATAATATATATATATATATATATATTTTATGGAAAGTTGTAAGAAAATTGTAGGAAAAATATATTTTATGTATTTTGTTGCGGGTTTGGGTTTGGGTTTGGGTGAAAAAACCCAAACCCAACGGGTGTGGGCGTGGGTGTTATTTTGTCACCCGAATAGCTTTTGGGTTTGGGTTCGGGTTCGGGTGGTAATTTCGGGTACGGGTTTGGGTAGTATAAAACCCGCACCCGCGGGCACCCGTTGCCATCCCTACCCCGATCAATGTTGAGAAATGAACAAAGGATGCAATGGTCTCGCAGGATTATGTCTTTGTCTCATTCAGATATCCGGTGGAACAACTTCTTTCAAAGAGACATCACTATCATTGACCATTGTGGAGAATACCCTAATGTGCCACTTCTTGGCATCAAAGGAGGCATCACTTATAACCCCTCTTTAGCTTTGCGCCAATTTGGATATGCACGAAGAAACAGTCCTCACGACATGATTATCCGTGGCATTGTGTTTGATTACGAAGATGATTCCCAAAGACATCGACGAAGGTTTATACATGCGTGGGGTAGTGTCTATAAAGTAGAAAGCAAAACTTTAGGGCAATGGAACTCTATTCCTATGGAGCCTTACCTCAAATGGGCGCGTGCTCATGCTCAGAAGTTCATCATGCCATACCCCGCTATTCTACCTATGACTATTGAGCCAGAAGTCGAAGGGGACAAACCTCGAGTTATTCTACATCCGGACATGCCAACTGACCTGGAAGAGCTGCAGAAATCTTGGGTTCAACTAAAAGAGGAAAGAGACACCTTCAAAGCACACTGTCAAGACTATGAGAGGAAAGTGTTGGATCTCACCAGACAACTCCAAGAAGAACAGCAGATCAACACATTCCTGGGTGCAAAGAGAAAGCGTCCATGGGAGACCTGAGGAATCCTTCATTTTCTTTATTTCTGTTTTGTAAGCCCGAAAGAGGCAAATAAAAAAAAAGAAATAATTTGTTTAACTAATAAATGTTTGTTTCTCCTTTGTTTTAACAAATCTAAATTCCAAGATCCTTGAAAACATTGCATATGCATTTCATTCATAAACATTGCATAACAGGTTCACATGACAGGTTTCTCATCTCCTCGCTGTTTATTTCAGTTAGAAGATATGGATTCCGAAACAAGCGTCAAGAATCTCGAAGCACAGAATGCCCAAGTTCAGGTAGCAATTCTTGAGCTAGCAAAGGGGCAACAAGAACTGAAAGCCCTGATAATCAAGAAGAAAAAGAAACCCAAAGGATCTGTAGGTTTAAGTCACCTGACAAGAAAGGTCAAAATCCCAGTCAAAAGGCCCAAAAAGGCACCGATCCCTGAAATAGTCGGTGAAGGTGATCAAGAAGACAACCACAGCAACCAGGGTTCTGCCAAACCCTCTCTCTCTTCTAACGAAGAAACCACAGCAACCAGGTATTTTTTGCAAAGTATGATGGAGTTTCTTGCCCAAAACTACAAAGTGGAAAACGGCATTCAAAGTGGAAAAATTCAAATAGGCTCCTCCTCTGGTACCACAAAGAGGCCCATCAGTGGGAGAAATGAAGTCAATACAATGCATAGTCAGAAAGGTCGAAAAAGTGAGCATCACCAATCTGTATGGGCAGTTCTGATCTCCGCATCTGCACCTCAAAAAGATCAACAGCCGAAGTATACGCGTCGACTAGATACACCAAGAAGAAATTTCACCATAATCAATATGCCAATCTCTCAAGCATTGCAGCACTTGTTAAAAGCAGATCTGATCATATTGAAAGATCCTCCAAAGAATGTCAACACTTCCTCTCCAAGTTATCGCCCTGATGCCACATGTGCATACCATTCTAACTGTCCAGGACATGACGCAGATCATTGTTGGGCCCTGAAAAATAAAATACAAGACATGATAGATGCTGGGGAAATTGAGTTTGATCCTCCAGAGACTCCAAATGTCATCACTGCACCTATGCCAAAGCACGACAAAACCGTTAATGCTATCATAGACACTGTTTATATCTATGATGTGAGAGAGTTGTCAACTCCGCTCCTTGAAGTCAAAAGAAAGCTAATCCGAGCTGGTTACTTTCCAGGTTGTGACCCTGATTGCTTTTATTGTGCACACCTACCCAATGGTTGTGAGAATCTGAAAATAGGAATTCAAAAGTGGATGGATCGCCGTATCATTATGTTTGAAAGGCTCCCTTATATGGACGATTTATGCGAAGTCTTTTCAAACGGGATGAGAATAGAGGACGTCTCAGTGGTTTCTAACATACCATTGAAAATCCCTACCAAAGCTCCTTTCAAAATTTCTGCTGCACCCAAAGTGGCATCTGTTATCATTACCAGTCCGACTCCATTCCCATACTCCTCAGACAAAGCTTTCCAATGGAGTTATGACACTAATGTTTATATCCATGGAGTTAAGCAAGATACCTTGATTGAAGAGGCCATGAATTTTACTACACCGACTGTTGATAATATTGTGGGTACTAGTAAGATTACGAGAAGTGGAAGGATCTTTTCACCAGAAATTTCTCCAAATGTTGCTACTAATCCAGTCCAGGTCCCAGTTCCTAATTAAGATATCAACGCTCGAGGCAAAGAGCCACTAGTTGAACCAGTTCAAGTACCGGTGGAAGTCACTGTTGAAGATCCATCAAAGCAAGAAATGGAGGAAATATTGAAAATCATCTGCAAAAGTGATTACAATATTGTCGAACAACTGGGGCACACTGCTTCAAAAATCTCAATGTTGTCTCTTCTAAAGTATTCAGAAGCTCATGCCAAGACCCTGATGAAGTTCCTGAAAGCTGCACATGTACCACAAGAGATTTTAGTCGATCAATTTGAAAATTGTGTTGCCAATCTAACAATGAATAATGGTCTTGGTTTCTCTGATGTTGATCTAACCTCTGCTGGAAAAAATCACAATAAAGCCCTACACATCTCTATTGAATGTAATGGCACCACTCTATCTCATGTGCTGGTAGATAACGGCTCCTCTTTGAACGTGTTACCAAAAGCAGTACTGGAAAAGCTTGACTTCGAAGGAATTGTGTTACAACCAAGCGATGTTGTGGTAAGAGCCTTCGACGGGTCAACAAGAACAGTGTACGGAAAAGTGAATCTCCCAATCCGAGTGGGCTCTCAGATCTTTGATTCTACCTTTTACGTAATGGAAATTCACCCAGCATATTCCTGTTTACTAGAACGCCCTTGGATACATGGGGCAAATGCTGTAACTTCTACCCTACATCAGAAGTTGAAGTATCCAGTAAAAGGCAAGGTTGTCACAGTTTATGGCGAAGAAGAATATGTGGTTAGCCACCTGAGCAACTCCAAGTATGTTGAGTTGGATGACGAATTCATCGAAACTCCCTGCCAATCTTTTGAGGTGGTCTCTCCAGATGTCTCTACTACCAAACATGTTTCTGCTACTCCTGCTACAAAAATAACTCCAACTATGGCTTCTCTCAAAGATGCCAAAGTTGTGATCGAAGAAGGTGGTTGCACAGTATGGGGACAGCTCCTCGATGTACCTTACAAGTCCGATAAGCTAGGCCTGGGCTATGCTAATGGAAATCAGAAGAACGATCAAAGTCCTCGTTCTGGAGGATTAATGTCACATTTCATCAGCCAAGGAGTGAATGCTATTGAAGACGATGGGGTGTTCTTGAACCATATTATTCAGCCATATCCAAATGAAGTTCCACCTGTTTCCATGGAAGTTTGGGATACTTTGGGAGAACCAAGCGGCAGGTATGATTTTCTAGTAAAGTATACCACACCTCAGAGTTCTTTTATTGCTATGGAAGACATTACCCCGACTGGATGGGGTGATCAGTTTGAAGATTGCAAAAGTTTCACAAGTTCCATCACTGAGCAATACCAAAGTCCACCTAGTCCAAAAGAAGTTTGGGATACACTAGGAGAACCAAGTGGCAAGTATGACTTTATGGTGAAGTATTCTGCTCCCCTGAGCTCGCAGATCGCTATTGAAGACATCACCCCAACTGGATGGGACAACCATTTCGAAGACCATATGACATTCACAAGCCCTGACGCTCCTGAAGAAACATGGGAAACACCAAATAATGAGAATGATTTCCCAACACAATACACTGCTCCCCAGAATGCACAAGTCTCCCTTGAAGACATCATTCCAACTGGATGGGACAATCTTATCGGGTATCTCGCTCAGCCAACAGAGATATCTCAGCCTGGGCTCTTGTATCCAGCAGAGTATCTTACTTATCCCGAAGGATCAACAGCTCATTTCCCCACCAAAGAAATCAATGCTGTGGAAAATGAAGAAGACAACTGCAATTGGAGCAGCTGGATACTCCCTGCTCACAATAATGGATTGAACAACTGGGAAGCTGAGGATGTGATCTCCTTTGATCAGGAGTAAATGCAATTTCCTGTTTTCGTTGTTTATATGTGCAAAGATAAAAATGGTTCCTGTACTATCGAACCATGAACTTGAAAGCCGTGTGCCTTGCCCGAAGCACACTGGTCCTTTTTATAAGGGTTTGTCATATCATGATCATGTTCATTCAATAAAATCATGGGACGTTTGCATATTCAAATTTTGTGATCCTTTTTCTTTCTTTACTTTATTCATTTTCAAATAGCTATGTGTTCTTACACACACCCACATAAATAAATGCAGATTCACATTCACTCTGGATCCTGTTGATAACGATTCTGCTATTGCCAGTCATGACTTTGAAAATCCGATCTACCAAACTAAGGACGAAAGTGAGGAAGATTATGAAGTACCGAGGGAACTTGCAAGGCTATTAGAACAAGAGGAAAAAACTATACAGCCGCATGAAGAACCAATTGAGGTTATCAACTTGGGCAGTGACGAAGAAAAGAAAGAAGTCAAGATAGGGGTTGATCTAGAAGACAGTGTCAAGCAAAGACTGATTCAAATGTTACAAGACTATGTTGAGATATTCGCCTGGTCCTATGAAGATATGCCTGGCCTTGACACGGATATTGTGGTTCATCGCCTGCTGATCAAAGAAGGTAGCACTCCAGTTAAGCAGAAACTGCGGAGGAGTAGGCCCGATATGTCAAAGAAGATCAAAGACGAGGTTGAAAAGCAATTCAATGCTGGCTTTCTGAAAGTTGTAAGTTATCCTCCTTGGATAGCTAACATCGTGCCTGTACCTAAAAAGACGGGAAAGTCAGAATGTGTGTAGACTACAGAGATCTGAATCGGGCAAGCCCCAAAGATGATTTCCCTTTACCTCACATCGATGTACTAGTTGACAATACTGCACAATGCAAGGTATTCTCCTTTATGGATGGATTCTCAGGGTACAATCAAATCAAGATGGCACCCGAAGACATGGAAAAAACAACCTTCACAACACCCTGGGGAACCTTTTGTTACAAAGTAATGCCCTTTGGTTTAAAGAATGCAGGAGCAACCTATCAACGTGCAATGGTAGCTATGTTCCATGATATGATTCATCAGGAGATGGAGGTTTATGTCGATGATATGATTGCAAAGTCCAACACCGAAGAAGAACATCTGGGTCATCTGCACAAGCTGTTTGACAGACTCAAGAAATACAGGTTGCGACTGAATTCGAACAAGTGTACCTTTGGAGTAAGATCTGGTAAACTCCTAGGTTTCATCGTCAGCAGCAAAGGTATTGAAGTTGATCCTGCCAAGGTCAAAGCCATTCAAGAAATGCCCATACCCCGTACTGAGAAACAAGTCAGAGGATTCTTGGGACGTCTGAATTACATAGCCAAATTTATTGCCCATATGACTACTACTTGTGTGCCGATCTTCAAACTGTTGAAGAAAGATCAAGTGGAAAGATGGAATGACAAATGCCAATTAGCTTTTGATAAGATCAAAGAATATCTCCAAAAACCGCCAATCTTGTTACCACCAGTGGAAGGGAGACCTCTGATAATGTACCTAACAGTGTTAGAAGATTCAATGGGGTGTGTACTGGGGCAACATGACGAGTCTGGCCGAAAGGAGCATGCAATCTACTATCTTAGCAAAAAGTTTACCGATTGTGAAACAAGATACTCACTACTCGAGAAAACTTGTTGTGCCTTAGCATGGGCGGCTCGCCGACTAAGACAGTATATGCTAAACCATACCACTTTCCTGATCTCCAAAATGGATCCTATCAAGTATGTGTTTGAAAAACCTGCTCTCTCTGGAAGAATAGCAAGATGGCAAATGATCTTAACAGAGTATGACATCCAGTACACTTCACAAAAAGCAATCAAAGGAAGTGTAGTAGCTGATCATCTGGCTCATCAAGCAGTGGATGATTACCAAGCATTGAACTATGACTTCCCAGATGAAGACATTATGCGAGTTACCGACTATGAATAACCAGGACCGGAGGAAGGACCCGAGCCAGGATCCCGATGGACTATGGTTTTTGATGGAGCCTCTAATGCGCTCGGCAATGGCATCGGAGCTGTGATCATTTCCCCTGTAGGAGGTTATACACCATTCACTGCCAGATTATGTTTCAACTGCACTAATAATATAGCCGAGTATGAAGCATGTATTCTGGGTCTCAAAGCTGCAATTGATCTAAGAATCAAGTTCCTGGAGGTCTACGGAGACTCGGCGCTTGTAATTTATCAAGTCAAAGAGGAATGGGACACGAAGCACCCGAATCTAATTCCATACAAAGAATATGTGCTGAGTTTGATGCCTTACTTTGAAGAAATCACTTTTGAACATATCCCGCGCGAAGAAAATCAACTAGCTGATACTCTAGCTACCATGTCATCTATGTTCAAAGTCAGGTGGGACAATGAGGCGCCAATGATCACCATTTACAGACAGGATGAACCAGCCTATTGCAATGAGATCGATGCCGAAGGAATGGAAGAAAAACCATGGTTCCATGAAGTAAAAAGATATCTCGAAGCTCAAGAGTACCCTGAAGGGGCATCCATTAACGATAGAAAGTTTCTAAGAAGATTTGCTGCTAAATTCTTTCTAAGTAATGGAATCTTGTACAAACGCAACCATGACTCGACTTTGCTTCGTTGTGTGAACAAGAAGGAAGCGGAACAGATTATGGAAGACATACACGATGGTGCTTTTGGTACTCATTCAAGTGGACATACAATGGCTAGAAAGATCTTAAGAGCAGGTTATTACTGGTCTACCATGGAGACAGACTGCCATCGTCACGCCAAAACCTGTCACAAATGCCAGATATATGCCGACAAAGTACATGTACCTCCGGTCCCGTTAAACGTCCTGACGGCTCCTTGGCCTTTTGCAATGTGGGGTATTGATATGATTGGAGAAATCAAGCCTACTGCCTCCAACGGACATCGTTTTATCCTGGTAGCTATCGATTACTTCACCAAATGGGTAGAAGCAGCTTCATTTGCTTCTGTCACCAAGAACGTGGTGGCCCGATTTATCAAGCACAATCTCATTTGTCGGTATGGCATCCCTGAAAGGATCATCACAGACAATGGCACAAATTTAAACAACAGAATGATCACTGAACTCTGCACACAGTTCAAGATCAAACATCATAATTCCTCTCCATATCGACCAAAGATGAATGGCGCGGTGGAAGCTACCAACAAGAACATCAAGAAGATCATACAAAAGATGACAGTAACCTACAAAGACTGGCATGAGATGTTACCTTTTGCTCTTCATGGTTATCGCACGTCAGCGCGTACTTCAGCAGGGGCAACTCCATTTTCCTTAGTCTATGGTATGGATGCAGTTCTTCCAATTGAAATTCAGATTCCTTCCCTAAGGATTATGAAAGAAGCTGATCTAGACGAAGACGATTGGATTCAGACTCGGTTGGACCAGATAAACTTGATTGATGAAAAGAGGCTCGCAGCTATTTGTGATGGTCAGTTGTACCAGAAGCGTATGATCAAAGCCTTCAACAAGAAAGTCAAAAGTCAGGCATACTAAACCGGTGATTTGGTTGTCAAACGTATCATCTTACCACAAGGTGACCCCAGGGGCAAGTGGACTCCCACTTATGAGGGACCGTTTGTAATCAAGAGAATATTCTCCGGCGGTGCCATGTTGCTTACCACTATGGATGGCGAGGATTTCCCACATCCTGTAAATGCGGACATAGTCAAAAAGTACTTCGCTTAAAGAAAAGCTCGCTAAGTTGAAAACCTGAAAGGGCAACTTAGGCAAAAAATGAGCGTCTCGGTGGATTGAAAACCTGAAAAGGCGATCCAGGCAAAAATTAGAGACTAAATAAATACTATCCCGGTAGGCTGAAAACCTGAAAAGGAAGCCTAGGCAAAAGTTAGGGAATAAAGTGTACAACTATGTTCCGTTTGGCTACCTACTCACCTTCAAGGTTCAACACATCAAAGACACCGATCAGTCCAATTACTTTCTTCCAACAAGTGAGGGATGAGATGCTCGAAGACAGATTGGCAATAGCAGAGTTGAAATTTGACTGGATTGTTTTCACATAGCTATTTCTCTTTATATACTTTTCAAAACTTTATGACAATTTCCTGCTACTAGGATTGTTGTCTCCTTGTACTAATCAGCCTATTTTGGCTCTTTTTCAAAATCAATGCAGCTCATGCTCAAGATCAACATTTTCACTTTTTCTGTTTTGAATACGTAAACGTCCCAATGATAATTTTGAATGAACATGTGCATTTGAATATGATTGATGTTTACAAGAAAAAAACAGGAATAGCATTCAGGTAATGTCCCAATCATTTGGACATCATCTCGAAACCAGCATCAGAAGAAAAATCCCCAACAGAGATGCATTTCTCAGCAAATTCCTCAATGAGATTTTTATCTCCAACAAAGTGATTCGAGAAATATTATTCCCCAGCAGGGCTGTTCAAGAGTGCTATCCCCAGAAAGTGTGGTCTCCACACCAGGACTTGGTCAAATAGTGCATCGGAGGATTATGCATCTTCCTCATTCCCATTTTAAAGGGTATCAAAATTAGAACTTTCAAATTACCTTTCATCCCCAGGCGGTAGTCAAAGATCCTTCAACGGAGCACCTTGGTCCTCAAAGAAGGTCCCCAGCCGAGTGTACTCGAACAAGACGGCAAAGATCTTCAACGATCACAATGCCTTCATTTCCAAATGGCTAGCAGGGATTTATTTTCCCAAACAGAAGCTTGATACGCTCAAAACAGCATGCATCATGCATCATACATCATACATTATACGCATATTAGTACACAGCATATAATGTTTCGTGACAAACGCATACATAACATGCATATTTCTCCTTTAGTTCAAAAATCTCTTACATTACATACATCATAACATTGCATGTCACTAACTTGATTTTTTCAGGCGGACGGATATCTTCAGCAAAGATGTTCTCAATCACATGGAGTGTTCCCCTGAATTCTATTCAAACGAACAGTCCTCTCAGATATAATCAGGACAAAGATTCATTCTGAAGAGATCTCTCTTTCCAACTCAAAAAACAAGCAACATAGATCTAAGTCGATACCTTGGACGGTTCCTTAATGATCTACCTTCAGATCTAAGTCGATACCTCGGACGGTTCCTTCACGATCTACCATCAAAGATCTAAAACGGATACCTCAGACAGTTCCACAACGATCTACCATCAAAGATCTAAAGCTGATACCTCAGACGATTCCTCATAGATCCACTTTCAAAATCTAAACCGGAAAAACTTTGGACAGTTCTGTAACGATCAACCTCCAAGACTTAAAGCGGTAACCTCGGACGGTTCCGAAACGGTCAACGCAGAGGTTTTCAAATCCTTCATCAAGATATAATCAATGGATTCATTCTGATGAACAAACCATCAATACATTCAATAGATGGCATCTGAAAGCCCATCTCAGGTAATGTTTCGATCTGCCAACAACATTTCTCAGACAACACTCAAATGCAATTTCCAACATCACGTCTGGTGGAGGTAAGTGCAAATTTTCAGGGCATCTAAAATATTCAATCATCTTCTACCTTCAGATTCCAAACGGTCCATTCAGGTTTAAGAAGATTGAATAGGGGCAACTGTTATACCCCAAAATTTGCCCGCATCTTTTTTTTCAGAAGACTTCTATCTAAAAATTAAGAGTTTCATATAATCTTGGATTTTTATTCCATAAATATCCTGATTTTATGAATACTCGGTTTTTAGAATTTTTCTTATACGGTATTTTGGCTCGCTGTTGAATTTATTCTTACACAAACGCCAATTACTGTTTATCATTTCACACACGCTGTTTATTTGAGATTTATTTGCAGATAAATAGTACTGACGCAATTGGTACAGAATTAAATCTTTTTGCAGGCGCAGAGTCCAGGGATTCAGACTGTACTGGTAACAAGTAAATTATTATTAATTTTTGTTTCCCACTAATTTTTGTACTATATTCTATTATTTTCAAAATCTTTTCCTTTCTTTTCAAATCTCTTTCTTTCAAAATCAAATCCTAACTTTATTCTACACATCTCTCTTTTCAAACCCTACCATACACTTTCTTTCAAATCCTACTACCACTCAAATTTTCCTTTTTGTACGGAATCACTTCATTCCCCAACGTCTCTATCCTTCTTTTCACTCTATAAATACCTCTCATTTTTTCCATAAATTCTCACATCAAATTTCAACTCATCCCTCAAATTTCTACCTCCTATTTATTTTCTCTTCTTCCCCGGCAAAATGGCAAAGCGGATAGAAACGTGTTTTCTTATGGTCATCACCGTTGTGGTAATCATGTCCTTCTTCTGTCTGCATAGTCCTGAAAAATGCGGACCTGGGTTGTTTACACTCCCAATCATCTATATGTTATTATTTGTAGCATGGGTTATTAATCGTCATTCTTAAAGTTTGTCGTATCTTTTGTTTTCAAATAATGTACCGTTCATTTGTCATACTGTTCATTATATTATTTAATATTTGTACTGTCAGTATTAAATGTCGTACTATCTATCGTACTGTTGTTCAATTATTAAGATAATATTTTGTGTGTTTTCTGCCAGTTAAATATTTATTTTTCTGTGCATTAAATGTTTTTTCAGGGTTATTATCGGTAATTTCGTTCGCGTACAGTATATATTATTTATTTATTATGTCTGTGTTTTTCTAACAACTCATATAAATAAATTTTCACCATTAACATAACAAAAAAAAAACAAAAAGAAACAATTAACTTTGACTGTTGAATTTTCACTTTAACTGCTACGTTAATGCCTGAACAGTCAGTTGACAGTCAAACCAGCTGACAGTGCAATTCTCCGTGTTTTGTACCATCAATCAAATTAATCTTTTGCATTTCAAAATTCCAAGATTTTTGTTCTAGAAGTCTTCTGAATATCACATGATTAGCAGAGACTCAACACTGCACAAAAATCAGGTACGCTTAACTGTCTCCTACACGAACAGTCCCTAACTAGGGTTTTTTGTTTTTTCAGGAGAACAAGTTTTTGAGACTTAAAATGGATTTCATGGACCTCCATATATCTCAAAGTACCACCATACAAATTTTCAAACTTCAATTCGCTCAGACGCACAGTCAGCAACTCAAACAGTCAACAGACGACCAATTTGACCGAAAAGTCAACAGACAGTCAAAAATGAAATTTTTTGTCAACATCCATATTTTGTCAAAAGATTCATCATTTGATCATTGGTTGATCATAATTCATCAAGGAAAGATCAAAAATCAACAAAACCCTAAGTTTCAAAATTAGGGTTTTCTCCTAAAAAGTCAACTGAACTTTGACTGGTCATAACTCTCTCATCCTTCATCTAAAAAATTCCAACCAAAGCTCATTTTTAAGTAAATTCAATTATCTTTCAAATGCAATTGGTCCCATGGTCATTAGATTCACCATTTGGAAAATAAGAACCAAGACATTACAGGTCATTTTCAAAGTCAACAAAAAGTGGTTTTTTGTCAAAGGCCATAACATCAAGATAACTTCTCCAAATGAAAAACAGTTTCCAAAGTGGCTTATAGAGGACATCTTGAGGTTTCTAAAAAGTACAAGAACTCCTTCATATGATAAAAATTGAGGGATTTATGCCTTGTTGAAGTTGGCTGTTTTTTTGGAAAATGCATGAAATCAACATTGATCAAAAGTGTTTTTTTTCCAAAAGAGACCAAGTTCCCATGATCCAAACATGCTTCTAACAATGCTAAGGGACTCCCATGACCAACATAAGGCCCATAACATTTTATTTCTTTTTGGTTTAATTTTATTACATTTAAGATTAAATTAAAAAGAAATGGTGCAAGATAATGTTATGTAGCTTTGATCTTAAGCATGAGTCATCAAGAAACATTCAAAGTTCTGCCCCAAAGAGATGGTACAACAGAAGATTGAAGAAAAATGAGCCATGGTTGCTTGAATTCAAAGCTACATATTATTAAAAAAGTCAAAATTCAACAAAAGCACTTAATGCTTCTTAGCTTAGTTTTTAAGTGCTTCTCTGCCTATAAATGAAGTAGAACACTTCATCAATAAAAAGAGGGACGAAATCAGAACCTTACTCTTGCTTGTATCACTCATAAATCAAATTGAAATTCTCAAAGAAACTTGAAATTCGAATTTTTAGTTTAAGTCGTTTTTAATCCAAACTAAACACTCAAATACAATCCCCAAGCATCACTGAATCTATTCAAATCAGTTTCAAGCTTTGAAACTCAAAGAATCGAGCACTATACCTCACGGTTTGCTCAAACTAAAACTTACAAAAATCTCATCATACATGCATGTTTAACAAGATGTAGACATATATTTGAGTTTAGTATGAGGTTCTGATCATTTCTGGAAGTTTAATTGAGGTTTGGGTGCTTGTACACGAAACCACCATTTTAGGGTTCTTCATCTCAAAATTAGGGCTTTTCAAATTAGGTAAAATTACAGGTTCAAAGAGGTCCCATTGAATTCGTATGGACCAGACGAGTTAAACCATGGCATCGCGCCAAATTTCTATTGCGTTTTGCTTGTATTCGCTATTTTGCAGGTGTAATAGATTGGAGCTTTTTACACCACCTGCAAATGAACGGTGTAAAAGAACATGACTGATGAAGAAGACAAGACGTGGCGTCCTCTGGTTGGCCAGAACGCGCGTGTCTTTATTTTTTAATTTTTCTGATCCAGTGCCTTGTAGGTGTGTTACGCGCCATATGCTCTCACTCCAACCACCATCAGATCACGCCAGCTGCTCATCCTACGCACCAAAACACGCTAGTCCGTGATATGCCCTCAGACCAATCCACACAGGATCCTTTATTTCTATTTTATTTTATTATTTCATAATTGATTTAATTTCACTTCTAAAAATGATTAAAAATAGTTTTAAAAAGCCAAAAATTATTTTAATTTCACTTCTAGGTTCAAAAAATGTTAAACTATTTTATAACATAAAAATATTTTATTTTTCTTAATAATTAAAATATTTTGTTTAATTAATTAGTATATATTTATATATTTGCTTTTTAATTATTTCAATCGATCAAAAAAATCATAAAAAATTGTTCTTTATATTAAATTTAGTTTATATATTGTAGACTAATTTTGTACATATTTAGAATATTTTTCTCTTTAAGTTTTAAATATTTGTGTAATTATTTGCATAATTATATGTTATTTAACTTAATAATTTCAAAACAACTTAAAAAAATCCAAAAAAAATTATTTTTATTTTAAAATTAATTAAGAAACATTTAAATATATTTTAGACTTAATTTTTAGGTTTAAATTTTATTTCCACCTTTTTCTCATTTTAATTAAATTAATTATGCATTAATTCTAATTAAAATCAATCATACAAAAATCCAAAAAAATACTTCCTTTTATCTTATTGCAATTTAAATTCTTAAATAAAGTGTATAGGTTGTCAAATTCATGTAAATAGCGTAGTTTACATTTCCCGCACAATCGATGTAATAGCGTAGATTTACTTTCCGCATTTTAATTCCAGTACATATAAAACTGCGTGTATGTCAAAGATAAAAAACTGAAGCGTTAGGTCACTAACTTCAAAGATAAAATATCCGAATCAAAACACAATCACACTTGCACCTCTTAGGGTAATCCCTCTGTTACTCTTTTCAAAATCCAAATTCTACTGTTTCAAATGCAAAATCGAACCTTTGTTTACATCCGGTAAAAGGAGAATTTTCTAAAGGAAATAGGAAAAGACCTTATAAACTTAGGGTAGACCTCCTAATTGCTTGCTCAAATCAAAACAAATAAATGTCTCATATATCATTGTTTTTCAAAATAAAACTTTCAAAAAAAAAAAAACAAAACTTGGTATATATCCAAACAAGGATCATTACGAAGTTAACGTTCTTTTTTTAAAAACATCTTTCGAAAGATAAAACACTTTGTATACATCCGCACAAGGATCATTATAAAGTCAATTCACAAAATGAATTTTAAGACCACATACAAGCATTTCAAGGCAAGACAAATGATTTAAACAAGTGAGCTAAGCAATTAAGAGCCCATGGATAACCATGGATACAAAGGGTGCTAACACCTTCCCTTTATATAACCTACCCCCTTACCCAAAATCTCTTAAAGGTCTTTTTCTGTTTCTTTTATAAACCTTTCCTTAATTGGATAAAATAAAAGTCGGTGGCGACTCTCTGATTTTCAAAAACACAAAAGCAAAAGAAGAGTCAGTTCTTATATCTCTCACGGGAGGTATGGTAAAAAACCGAGGGCGACACACACGCATAAATATAAAAGAGAAAACATGTTTCAAACTTTAGTTCAACTTCATCTTCAACCTTGGTTCAATAATTTCAGAAAATCGTATTCAAGATTTAAGCAACCATTGTTAATGATGTAAAGACCAAACATGTTCAGAATTGAAATATGAAGTCAACCATGTATCATTCATAGATTAATTCAAATGGTAGCTTGTGAATTTCTCAGAAAACTCTATGAACCCTAATTATTCAAAATTAAATGGTATATACAATGAATAAATGGCAATGGATTAAGGGCTTTTACTCCTCACATGATGCTAAACAAATTGGTATCGAGATATATTGAAATAGGTACAAGAATTAAAAAGTCAAAGTTTGAAACTTACCTCTTGAAGCTGGAAATCGAAGCTTGTAATGGAGAACTTCCAGAAGTGTTTGAATGATCTGGATAGCTTCTTTAGACCTCAATGATGCAAGTCAATCTCCCTACCCGAGTCCAATTGCAAATGCTTCAAGTGACAATGGTAGATGTTGATTCTGTGGTTACTGATTCTATTTTATGGTTTGGATAGCTTCTATAGATGATACGTGAGGTGTTTGGATGCTTGTCTTGATTCAAAGTAGCCCGTGTTGCTCTACTCGAATCAAGTTGCAAAGCTTGGAGGTGAAAATGAAGGGTGGTGAATATGTGGTTAGAAGCACAAAGTAAGGGTATGGTCAGTTTATACGAGGTATAAGGAGAGTATTTGAACACTTGTTTGACACTGGACAAGCTTAGAACTCAAAATTCACTAGTTTGTGCAAGTGACAATTTTGGAGATTTTGGATGAGAGGGTGACTTGGAGATTTGAGGCATGTTTGATCTCAGAGGCAATGTCCTCTATTTATAGGTACAATTTGTGATTTGTGGGGGGAAATTTCAGAGTTCAAGTTATATCACTTTGATTTTTGATGAAGAAATGAGAAATTTGTGGTTTCAATGGTACTTGCAAGCTATAATCAAACCTTAGAGGTTCCTCTGAGTTTTAGATGGTTGCTTGTTGGTATTAGAATGTTTTTGCTACAGAAGAAACTTTGTAGAGGCTAAAGACAAGTTGACTTGGTGATTAAAGCCTCTTTACAAGAATGGAAGTGTGATCTTTAGGCTTGAAATGGCATGATTCAATGGACAATAATCAAAACACTTGGACAATAGCTCAAAAGCTTGTGTAATCTTCTGATTAGAGTGTGTTTAACAAGTTATAGGAAATATAACACAAAGATCTTGTATATTTGGATGAGTTGCAACTTGGTTCTTCATGAAGAATGGCTTGAAATTCAAGTGTTATGGTGCCATCTTCTTTAATTCGAAACTACCAATCCACACATGGTACAGAGGTGTTCTAGTACTCTTTGGAAAACTTGCAAAAATTTCTTGAACTTTGGTCTTATGTTCCCCTTTAGATTCATGTTGGATCTTGGTGAAAAATGTTCATAAAGTTGGAAGAAAACTAGTTTAAAACACTTGAAAAATTTTCTAAGTGTTTGGATGAAACTTCATGAGCCCATAACTTTCAAATGATTGATCTTTTGGGAAAAAGTTGTCATTTCCAAAGTTTAAGTTTGGAATGAGATCTATAACTTTCATGTTAGAAGTTTTTTCAAATTCAGCTTGGATCATGGTGTAACTTGTGCATGAATTTTGACACTTTTAAGCCTAAAACACAAAAATTTTCTAAGTATTTAGAATCTTCCAACTTTGACTTTTCTTGACTTTTGATTCTTGATTGATTTTCTTGATTTTCTTGATTTTTCTTGATCAAATGACTTTAATAAACATATATTCATGATCTTGACCTTCAAAAGTCCATGGTTGACCAAATTTCTCAAAAGTCAATGACAGTCGTGAACAGTTGACTTTTCCAGATGAATTGCTTTCTTGTAAATACCAATTGAATCAAGCTCTTCCCATCAAATGAGTGATACGAGTGGATTATAATGAGGAATTGGATATCCTTGAATCATGATTTGAACCATGGAGTCATGTCCTGATTAAAAGTTAACTCCCCATACGAATTAGGTCAAAAACCCTAATTTGTGCACCAGATGAAATTGGAAGTTATTGAATTTGAATTGAGACACACTTGGACTTGGATTTTGATGAGGGGAATCACTTGAGCATATGAGAATGTTTGATCTCCTTTGTGGGCCTCAAAACTCTAATCTGCTTGAACCTCTTGACCATTCATCTGCATTCAGAAACAACAACAAACAAGCACTATCTTTTTTGTATATTTTTGGTTAACAAATGGTATATGAACAATGATGGTGATGATAAGATGATGATGATGATCACACTATTCTCCAAATGAGGTGGGATCTCAGAGATAAAATTGGGGTACAACAGAGTCACATTGTTGTTATGTGATGTTTAATTTGATGCGTGATATGTGCTAAATAGTAATTGTTATCTTGATGGAATATCGTTGATAATTGTTCCATATGTGTTTAATCATGTAATTTATTATTTTTTGGGATTTTGTGATTGAATTATTTTGTACCTTGATTCATTGAGTAATGTGGTATATGTAAACACGTGAATTAGATTGAGATGTGCTAATTACATGATTATATGAAGTGTGATGAATTGTTTAGATTTATGTAGGTTATACATTGCTTATTATTATATATTTCTATAATGATGTGAATTCTCACCCTTCTATTGGAATATGATATTCTATGTGACATTGCTCAAGTACTCAAGATAGTAACGTTTATCGCAAGGATTAGTCAGAGAAGTTAGATTGTGTTATTTCCTTATATTAGGTAGTGAGTCATGCTCTGGTCAAGTTACAAAGTGTTTTATGTTTGAACTCATGTTTATGTTGAGAGATATTGTTATACTCTCTTATTTTAGTATTGTATTCTGAGATGATATGTTGAGTGGCCTTATTGCCCAATGTTTGGATCATATGACTTATTATATATGAGATGAATATTTTGTTGGTATATGATTATAGTATGGGATATAATCATTGATAATAATTTTTGAAAGAATTATTCCGCTGTGATATGCATAGGAGACATGAAGTTTAAATATGTGTTATTATTATGACCAGGTGTATGTATGTTTTGTTGGTTTTCATTGTTGTTGGAAACGACATATGGAATCCTTTGTTATATGCATGCTATCTTGCTCTATTTTTAGGCTAATTATTTGCGGTTAGAAAAAAGGTGTCACATCGATTGCGGGCCTTTCCCACTTTATTGACTCAAATGGCAAGAGGAAGAGTATTACTCAAAGCATCGACATGTAATGCGAGCTAAGAACAACTAAGGGACTTGAAATGTGGGGGCCGAATGCGGGCCCTTCCCACTTTATTGACTCAATTGCGAGCACAAAGTAAATTGCCTACAAGGTAGGACTTCCAGCAAACATTGCCTACTAATTAGGACTTCCAGCTAACATTGCGAGATTAAGATAAACAAAGAAAGTACCAACGAAGTGTAAGAAAATCGACGATCTTCGCGAAAGCTTCACCAACAAACAAAATAATCAGAAATGGCTTGCACAAGGTAAGTGTCGAAGCATCGTCAATGTGTAAATGAATCACAAGCAGATAGTGCGTCAAGCAAGTCCAAATATCAAACAATAATCCTGCATAAAACACAAGTTTAGACAAACAACGATAATCCACAAGTTCAATAATCAAGAGGCAATTAATGATTAAATGCGAATAAAGCGTGAAAAATCTCTTTCTTGAATCGCTTTGGAGAGCTTGCACAAATCAACAAATGAGTTAGCAATAACAAGGAATGAAAACTAGAGTTAAGCATTCATATCACTACTCAAATCAAGTTTAATTCATGAAGAAACAAGTTCCAAATAAGTGTCGGAACACTAAAAACAATTATGTGACAGCACCGTTTTAACTCATGAAAATGCTTGAAAACACAATTTAAAATCATCCAAACTCATACCGATATCAAACAATCAACGAATTAAGTCAAAAACATGTGTAAAGCAAGAATTAAATCAAGGTTTACATGCATTTATCAACACGGGACAACACCATTTCATGTACCGATAATCACCAAAAACCAACCAAAAATTAACATATAAGTGCATAAAATTGAATACCGGTAATTGGAACATCACTTGGAATTTATAAACAACTTGCAACAATTAAATCCACACTGACATAATCGGTTCCAAGCATTCAAACAAAAATTACCCAAGCATTAGGCAACTCGAAAATCAACTCGAAACAATTAATCGACTCATGAAAATCAAACAACAAATAATTCAACTCATGAAATTCAAGCAACAATTAATACCAACAATTATCCAACTCATGAAATTCAAGCAACAATTAAACAACTCGAAATCTAACTCCGACACATGAATTCAAGCAATTAATCACAATTCCACAATCAACATAAAAAATCAATCAACTTATGAGATTCAAACGATTATCAAGCAACAAATAACAATCAAACTCAAAATCAAGCTTCGACACAACTCGAACACAACTCAAAAATAACTCAAAAACAACTTCAACACATGAATTCAAGCGATTAATCATAATTATTCAACATCTCATGAGATTCTGACACAACATTTTGAAACAACACAACAATTAAATTCATCATCATCAAGAATTAATCAACTCGAGATCCAAACAATTATCAACTCATTAAATTCAATTCAACACAAATATCCACTTATGAAATTAAATTCAAGATCCAACGCTTGAAGGAGATGTAGTTGAAAGCGAATTGGAGAAATTGATCGGGAGAGGAGGAGAGTTTTGCTCGCGGTTTCGGAGGAGAAATTGACCGATCACCATCGCACGGACAACCGACCGCCCCCTCCCCCTCCGATAGCTGGCGAAATCGCGCGGACTACTCGCTTCATGGTGGAGAGGGCGGCAGTCAGAGGTCCAATGAGCAGAGGGACAATGGAAATTGAGAGAGAAGTTCTTGAGAGCTTGAGAGAGTTATTTGAATCTTTAGTGTGATTTTTGTAAGAAATGATAGAATGACTTTTGAATTTGAGTTGAAATAATATAGAGAGAGAGCTCTAGGCCTTGTTTGCAAATGAACTTTGAAAAAAGTTGTTTTTGAAGTCAATCCCTTGCATTTTATTATATCAAATTTGGTTGCGTAGCTTTTTCACCGTATTTTCATGCACCGTTTGAGAAATAAGCCATAAACCAAAATTTTCTGAGCATAATTCGAACTCGAATCTTGAAGCCAATTTGTAGATGGAAAAATTTGTGAAATTTTACCACTAGAACCATCCCAAAATGTTAAAAATTGAAAGAGTTATGATTTTTGTAATATCGGGAAATCATGGACATTCGGTTCAGCATGAAATTTTCACAGTATTTTGCAGTTTCGGAAACCTTTTGTACCAAATTTGCTCTTGATCCGAATAGATGAATTGAAGAGGATGTCAAGGAGATTCTCATGCCCAAAGAAGTGAAGAACCAATGAAAAGGTTGAACGATAAAAAGTTATGAATTTTTGAACTCAAACCGTGAAATGTTGAATTTCGGGTCAAACTATTCTGAATCCATATACTTCACGAGAAAGGACCTACAAGGCCCAAAACTAATATATCAACAGATAAAAAAGGTGGCGCTATCCCTCATAAACGCAGCCTAAAGGTTAAGACACTACTTCCTCGCCTACACCATCATAGTGCGCACCGACTAGCCTGTAAAAGAATTATTGGGACGACCAGACATGGACGTTGCATGCTCCGATAGTCGTTGGAGATCTCTGAGTTTGACAATAAATACGAGGGCAGGAAAGCCCTCAAAGCCCAGGTTCTAGCCGACTTTGTCGTGAAATGAATCCACCCGCGTCCCTAAGCCAAGGGGCACACAAATGGACCATCTTTGTAGACGGGGCATTCAGCTCCACGGGGAGCAGCGTGGGCATCATCCTTGAAAACAAAGAGGGAACCCTGATCGAAGTCTCCCTAGCTCTAACTTTTCCAACATCTAATAATTAAGCAAAATATGAGGCTTTCCTCGTAAGCCTACGATTGGCCGAAGACCTAGGAGCCGAGGAAATTGAAATTTGCACCAATTCCCAGCTCGACGCCCTCTAGGTGCAAGGAGAATACCAGGTCAAAATGACAACCTCTCCGAATTCCTAACCTTAGTAAAAGAATAGATGACAAAATTTACATTTGTGGAGGTCAACCACGTCCCCCGCGAACACAACATTCGGGCATACGTCCTATCCAAACTCGCGAGCACGAAGAAGGGAGGAAACAAGTCCGTCATCTAAGAAATCTTTCCTCGGCCCTGCATCGAGAAAATTGTCGATGTCCTCGATGTACACGCCATCGGTGATAACTGAAGGATAGAAAAACACTTAGAAAGGGGGGGTTTGAATAAGTGTAGCTTTAAAAACTTGACAGATAAAAATAAATTGCACAGTTATTTTTATCCTGGTTCGTTGTTAACTAAACTACTCCAGTCCACCCCCGCAGAGATGATTTACCTCAACTGAGGATTTAATCCACTAATCGCACGGATTACAATGGTTTTCCACTTAGTCCGCAACTAAGTCTTCCAGAGTCTTCTGATCACACACTGATCACTCCAGGAACAACTGCTTAGATACCCTCTAAGACTTTTCTAGAGTCTACTGATCAACACGATCACTCTAGTTACAACTTGCTTAGTTCACTCCTAAGACTTCCTAGAGTATTCTGATCAACACGATCACTCTAGTTCCTTACAACTTAATGTAATCAATTCAAGAGTTTACAAATGCTTCTTAAAAGCGATAATCACAACTGTGATATTTCTCTTAATCGTTTAAGCTTAATCTCACTAAAATATTACAACAGCAATGTAGTGAGCTTTGATGAAGATGAAGATTCTGAGTTTTGATTTGAACAGCGTTTCAGCAAGTTTGATATAAGTTGTTTTGGTGCATAATCGTTAACCTTGCTTCTCATCAGAACTTCATATTTATAGGCGTTGGAGAAGATGACCGTTGAATGCATTTAATGCTTTGCGTGTTCCGTACAGCATCGCATTTAATGTTATACGCTTTTGTCAACTACCTCGAGCCTTGTTCACGCTGTGTCTACTGACGTAGCCTTTAATAGCTTTTAACGTTCCTTTTGTCAGTCAGCGTAGCTTGCCACTTGTACTTCCTTCTGATCTGATGTTTGTGAATACAACGTTTGAATATCATCAGAGTCAAACAGCTTGGTGCATAGCATCTTCTGATCTTCTGACCTTGAAGTGCTTCTGAGCGTGATACCATCTTTTGAGCTTCAGTGCTTCTGATCTCTTGTTCTTCTGATGCTTCCATAGACCCATGTTCTGATTCTGCTTCGACCATCTTCTGATGTCTTGCCAGACCATGTTCTGATGTTGCATGCTGAACCCTTTGAGACAAAGCTTCTGAACGCTGAATTATGCGTACTCTTTATATATTTCCTGAAAGGGAAATTGCATTGGATTAGAGTACCATATTATCTTAAGCAAAATTCATATTATTGTTATCATCAAAACTAAGATAATTGATCAGAACAAATCTTGTTCTAACAATCTCCCCCTTTTTGATGATGACAAAAACATATATAAATGATATGAATTTGCGATCAGAAAGAACAGACGGCAAAAGACAAATTACACAGCTATAGCATAAGCATATGAATATGTCTCCCCCTGAGATTAACAATCTCCCCCTGAGATAAATAATCTCCCCCTGAAATAAATACTCGAAGAACTTTAATAAAAGACTTCCCTGATTATTTCGGTAGAGACGATCATATAAGCTTCTGTCTTTAGAGAATTCATAGCTTCTGACTTCTGCTTCCATAGGACAGCTTCAGAACTAGAATTTCCTTAGATCCCTAGAACACTTACAGCTTCTGATTCCTGCTTCCATCTAGGACAGCTTCAGAACTTGAATTTCTTTGATCTTCTGAACATTCACAGCTTCTGATTTCTGCTTCCATTCAGGACAGCTTCAGAACTTGAATTTCTTTGATCTTCTGAACATTCACAGCTTCTGATTTCTGCTTCCATTCAGGACAGCTTCAGAACTTGAGTTTTCTGGATCTTTAGAACATTCGCAGCTTCTGATTTCTGCTTCCCTCGGATAGCTTCAGAGCTTTGAATTTCTACCAACATCACTTCATGCTAGATTTGTATCAGAACATTGTTGAATGTACCAGAGCATCATCTGAGCATCTCTACATCCTGAAATGTTACAGAACAAAAACTAAACAACAAAAGTCAGCATGAACGAGTTAGAATCATAAAATGTATGTTTAAACACATTATATGAATCAGAGCAAATAATGTATCAGAGCCATAACATTATATGTATCAGAGCAAATAGAATTTTGTCAGAATAAATAGACAAATATAGATCAAATTCTATTATCAGTGCTTCTGATTCATTCTTCTTTCTTGCTTCTGATTTCTGAAGCTTGACAGCACTCGGCTTGCTTCAGTTTCCATGGTTTTGCTTCTTGTGTTTGCTTTGAAGATTCTCTTCACTTCTTTATACCTGCAAAACACTTAAACCATATAGAACTTGCAGTTCTTGTTAGTAAATGTGTGGGAGCTTTACCCAGCAACTGATAGATTAATCAAATCATTTATCATTTATCTTCTCCCCCTTTTTGTCATAACATCAAAAAGAATATTTCAAAAGAATTCAGATGCATAAAACGACAAATAAAATGAAACACACGGAGAAAGAAGATGATTTCATTGAAGTTCAACCAGCAGGTACAGAAGTACATGAAGATAAGAAAGATCAGATGCACAAAGACAGATGCAACGAGAAGAAAGAAACAACACAGACTCAATCTAAGATGGCCCTAGTCTTGACAAGATCTTGGTCAGCATCTCTTGAACCATATTGTTGTGTCCTTCTTGCCTCACCATGAAAGCGCTATACTGATCATTGAGTGAGCTTTGCTCATCCTGTCTCTTCTGAATTTCTTCTAGAGTCCTTGCAAGACGAGAAGATTCACTAGAAGAAGCTTCACCGCTTTCAACCACAGGAATGGCATGTTGATCTGCAGCTTCCATAGATAGATCATTTGCAGGAATTTCCTCAACAGGGACAGTTTTAGCAACATGATCTTCAGCATCTGCTTCTTGCATAGAAGCATCTCCATATTCTGCAGCAGGAATTTCCGAGTCTCCATTCTCAAGTGCCTGAAGAATGGCAGCTAGATTCCTGGGAGCAGAAGGACCTTCAACTACTGGTGGGTCAACAACTTCTGGAATGACCAAGTTTGGATCTTTCTCAGACGGGTTTTCCCTCAGATAGTCAAAGAGAGTCTTGAAATCTCCGAGCAGAACAGGATATTGAGGTATCCAAACCACAATCTCCCTGCAAGGATTTGCTTCCAATGCAGCAGCGAGTCTTAATACTTCCAATTCATCCACAAAGGGCTTTTCCTCAGCAGCAACACAATTTCTGAGAGGATGGTAGTATATACCATTATCTTCCTCCAGAAGGTAACCAGGGTAACCAGGGGCAGCAGCCACTAGTCTTTTCTGTACTCCCATTGCTTCTACTTGAAAATCCTTGCGAAATCTTCTCCAGAGATTTCTTGTAGAAACATCATCCAGACCATTTAGGAATGCATCCTTCAGAAGGTCTAGACTGCTAATCACCTCATGTCTGAAAAGTTCCAGGTAGGTATAGGGTTCAGGTTCAGGCGGATTGAAGGTGAATTTGTAGTCAGGATAGAGAAGACAGTAAGGTTCGGATTTTTCGGTAGGTAAGGGATGGGATATAGAAGTTGGAGGTACGGTGGATGAGAAAGAAGGGATATTTGAGAGAATGATTGATGAGGATGGAATATCAGAAATGATAGATTGAGACGAGGATGGAGTGTTCGTAAAGGGAATTGGTGAGAGAGATTTATCAGAAGGAGTTGGGGGAAGAATACTTAATGGTGTGGGGTTTAGAATGGGAGAGGAGAAAGATGATGGAGAAGGATTTGGTAAGGTGAAGTTTACTTTTGGTTCAGATGGAGGTGATTGGAAAGATGGTTTAGGGACGGAAGGAGGTGGAGTAAAGACCTTTCTGGAGAATTGTACAGAAGAAGAAGAAGATCTGGTTCTGCGAAAGGAATCTCTGATCCTTTTATCTCTTCGTTCTTTAGAGTCCACCTTGTCAGGATCATAGGTGACCCTCAACTTCTTGGCTCTCTCAGCCTCATCTTCTTGTGCTTTTCTTTTTAGCCTTGCCTGTCGTTCCTTCTTATCCTTCTTCAGAATATCATCTTTGGATGGGAGTACTCTGCCACGATGGGAGTACTCTGCCACGGATCCACGCAGGATCAACGTCCGATTGCTTCCTAACACAATCTTCCAAGTAAAGCTTGATAACATGATCAAGTTCTTTATGAAACAAGGAGATGAATCCTTCAACAGCAATTCTTCTTGACAGAATGTCAGGAAAGCTTGTGCACACGAAAGGTACATTCTTAATGAGTTCCAGTCTGAACAAATCAACACCATTGAAGATGGGACCTTGAATTACTCCAAGAGAATGCGATGCATTGTGATTTCTGATAGAGTCCACAACTTTGCTTTCAATCAGAATGTCTGAAATCATTCTTCCGAAAGGAATGGTTGTTCTTGGAATATGAGGGTACTTCGCCCTTTCATCTTCTCTTGATTCAAAGATAGATGTTTTCAGATTCTCAAACAGAATATGAGAGATGTTGATCTCTATCTTTTTGCCAATGCAGAAAAGAGTGTACTTGTGAGTCGGACTGATGTAGGAGGAGAAGAGCATCCTTTTTCTATGGTGAAGAGAACCCAGAATAATCTCAGCCCATACTTTATAGAACGGCCTTAAGGTGCCTGTGTTATGAGAATCAATTCCAAAAACCGTAGAGATTAGTTTTTCAACTGGAGTCCAGTCAACTGTATTGGGTTGAAGACCAGACCAACCTTCTTCATCATCAAGATTGTACAGCTTCCTGATGAGCTTCTCAGTGATAACCACTTCATGCCCTAGCACAAATGAAATGATGGCAGTTGGTGTAACCGTTGCGTGTACCCAAAAATCCTTCACAAGTTCAGGATAAATTGGACCAACCAATCTATCAAGATAATTAGACCATCCTTGCTCAAAGATTCTTGCATCACACTGAAAGCCATTAGCTTTAAGGTTGTTGATGTCCACAGCAGTTTCACATAACACCTCCAAGTCCTTCGTGGGTATCAAGCAAGTTTTCAAAGGAGCATCTTTATAACTTCGTAGACGGATTTGTGAAGAAGTAGGTCTCTCTTTTGAGGAAGATGAGAAAGAGGAAGAGTTCATGATGATAATGCTTTGAGATCAAAACAGAAAACTAGGGTTTGAAGGGAAATGCAACGAAGTGAATGCACAAAATAGAGAGAAAGAGAGAAAAAGAGGGAATGAAGATGAAGCGGGTTATTTAAAAGATTTAAAAAAGAAATCATTATGCATTTAATGAGAAATGACATTAGGAGAGAGAACACAGTAAATGAAATGATTTAATACAGTTACCTAGGTCGGCGTCTTTTCAACTGCACGCTTTGTACTAACCGTACAGACACGTGTTCACCATCAGATAATAGATGACAGCTGTAAATTTCAGAATAGACTTTTCGCCTTCAGATTCTGATTACTGCTTCTGATTTGATCAAGTTTCTCTTTTGGAAACACTCCTTCTGAAGTGTGCTGATATAAATCTGAATGATCTTCTGATCCATTACTTCTGATATACACAGCTTCTGGAGGTTCACTTCTTTGTTCTGCAGCTTCTGATAAGATAAAACTGTATCTGCAGAAATTCTTAAGCTCTTTGTTTCATTAGAAGCAAGTTTATCATCCAAAACAGATGTTTATTGATTCGTCCACAATCAATGTTTCAATGTTGTATACTCTGTAGCATTTAGAGCATTCAGAATAATCAAGAATGAAACATCAATGCTTTAGAGGCAACCAAAATAGATGGTTCCAAGACTAATAAACTTTCTTTTCTGAATTCCTACAAACATAGTTTCTTCAACAGATTTAAGAATCAGAACTTGGAAGACAATCTTTCTTCCCTTCAAGTGTTGAGATCAACTTGAGTCCAGGAGACATGTCATGTTGACTTTTATCTTCTTTGTCACCAAGAGAATCTGCAAAAGAAATAGTCTTTTTCTTTGGTACCCACATTTTCTTGGGTCCTTTCTTGTTAGATTTTCTCAAGTTCTGATTGAACTTGGGTTTAACATTGTAAGCAATAGGAGGAACAGCATGATACTTCTTAATGTGAGTTTCATGATATTTCCTAGGTTGTGTCACATGCTTTTTGGTGTGTGTTATGTGAAAACTTTGAGCATGTGAAGTGTGCCTAATATCATGGGAGTGGCCATACTTGAACTGATCATACAATGGCTTGTATGTGATTTTCATTTCATCAACAGGTTCAAGTTTGTATGGGGTTTCACCCTCAAAACCAATGCCTACTCTTTCGTTTCCAGACACAGCATATATCATAGAAGCTAGCTGACTTCTGCCAATACTTCTAGATAAGAACTTCCTGAAACTTAAATCATATTCTTTCAGAATATGGTTTAGACTAGGAGTGGATTTTTCTGAATCAGAAGGAGATCCAACATTATTGGATAATTTTAAAAGTTTTTCTTTTAATTCAGAATTCTCCAACTCAAGCTTCTTTGTTTCAAATTCAAATTGCTTTTTTCAGCTTTTTGTATTTGAGACTAATCTGAGACTTGAGTTCCAGAAGTTCAGTTAGACCGGAAACTAACTCATCTCTAGTAAGTTCAGAAAATACCTCTTCAGAATCTGATTCTGATGTAGATTCTGATCCGTCATCTTCTGTCGCCATCAGCGCACAGTTGGCCTGCTCATCTTCTGAATCATCTTCTGACTCATCCCAGGTTGCCATAAGACCTTTCTTCTTATGAAACTTTTTCTTGGGACTTTCCTTCTGAAGATTTGGACATTCGTTCTTGTAGTGTCCAGGCTCATTGCATTCATAGCACATGACCTTCTTCTTGTCAAATCTTCTATCATCAGAAGATTCTCCACGTTCAAATTTCTTTGAACTTCTGAAGCCTCTGAACTTCCTTTGCTTGGTCTTCCAGAGTTGATTTAGCCTTCTGGAGATCAGGGACAGTTCATCTTCTTCTTCAGATTCTGATTCTTCAGGATCTTCTTCTCTGGCCTGAAAGGCGTTAGTGCATTTCTTGATATTAGATTTTAATGCAATAGACTTACCTTTCTTTTGAGGCTCATTTGCGTCCAGCTCTATTTCATGACTTCTCAAGGCACTAATGAGCTCTTCCAGAGAAACTTCATTCAGATTCTTTGCAATCTTGAATGCAGTCACCATAGGACCCCATCTTCTGGGTAAGCTTCTGATGATCTTCTTTACGTGATCAGCCTTGGTGTATCCCTTGTCAAGAACTCTCAATCCAGCAGTAAGAGTTTGAAATCTTGAAAACATCTTTTCAATGTCTTCATCATCCTCCATCTTGAAGGCTTCATACTTCTGGATTAAAGCTAGAGCTTTAGTCTCCTTGACTTGAGCATTTCCTTCATGAGTCATTTTCAAGGACTCATATATGTCATAGGCCGTTTCCCTGTTAGATATCTTCTCATACTCAGCATGAGAGATAGCATTCAGCAAAACAGTTCTGCATTTATGATGATTCCTGAAAAGCTTTTTCTGATCATCATCCATTTCTTGCCTTGTCAGCTTTACGCCTCTGGCATTTACAGGATGTTTGTAACCATCCATCAGAAGATCCCATAGATCACCATCTAGACCAAGAAAGTAACTTTCCAGTTTATCTTTCCAGTATTCAAAGTTTTCACCATCAAATACCGGCGGTCTAGTATAACCATTGTTACCGTTGTATTGCTCAGCAGAGCCAGATGTAGATGCAGGTGTAGGTGTAGTCTTTTCACTTTCATCAACCATCTTTTACTGAAGCGTTTTTCTCTTCCTGAATCTTTTCTAAACACGGTTAAGTGCTTGCACCTTAGAACCGCGCTCTGATGCCAATTGAAGGATAGAAAAACACTTAGAAAGGGGGGGTTTGAATAAGTGTAGCTTTAAAAACTTGACAGATAAAAATAAATTGCACAGTTATTTTTATCCTGGTTCGTTGTTAACTAAACTACTCCAGTCCACCCCCGCAGAGATGATTTACCTCAACTGAGGATTTAATCCACTAATCGCACGGATTACAATGGTTTTCCACTTAGTCCGCAACTAAGTCTTCCAGAGTCTTCTGATCACACACTGATCACTCCAGGAACAACTGCTTAGATACCCTCTAAGACTTTTCTAGAGTCTACTGATCAACACGATCACTCTAGTTACAACTTGCTTAGTTCACTCCTAAGACTTCCTAGAGTATTCTGATCAACACGATCACTCTAGTTCCTTACAACTTAATGTAATCAATTCAAGAGTTTACAAATGCTTCTTAAAAGCGATAATCACAACTGTGATATTTCTCTTAATCGTTTAAGCTTAATCTCACTAAAATATTACAACAGCAATGTAGTGAGCTTTGATGAAGATGAAGATTCTGAGTTTTGATTTGAACAGCGTTTCAGCAAGTTTGATATAAGTTGTTTTGGTGCAGAATCGTTAACCTTGCTTCTCATCAGAACTTCATATTTATAGGCGTTGGAGAAGATGACCGTTGAATGCATTTAATGCTTTGCGTGTTCCGTACAGCATCGCATTTAATGTTATACGCTTTTGTCAACTACCTCGAGCCTTGTTCACGCTGTGTCTACTGACGTAGCCTTTAATAGCTTTTAACGTTCCTTTTGTCAGTCAGCGTAGCTTGCCACTTGTACTTCCTTCTGATCTGATGTTTGTGAATACAACGTTTGAATATCATCAGAGTCAAACAGCTTGGTGCATAGCATCTTCTGATCTTCTGACCTTGAAGTGCTTCTGAGCGTGATACCATCTTTTGAGCTTCAGTGCTTCTGATCTCTTGTTCTTCTGATGCTTCCATAGACCCATGTTCTGATTCTGCTTCGACCATCTTCTGATGTCTTGCCAGACCATGTTCTGATGTTGCATGCTGAACCCTTTGAGACAAAGCTTCTGAACGCTGAATTATGCGTACTCTTTATATATTTCCTGAAAGGGAAATTGCATTGGATTAGAGTACCATATTATCTTAAGCAAAATTCATATTATTGTTATCATCAAAACTAAGATAATTGATCAGAACAAATCTTGTTCTAACAATAACAGCTGTTGGATGACCCCAATCTACAACTCTTTGGTGAAGAACGAACTACCATTCGACCCAAAAGAAGCTAGCATAGTCAGACGCGGAGCATGCTCGTACGTTATGGTCGGAAAAAAACTCTACAAACGGGGATTCAACACTCCCCTCCTCAAGTGCGTTGAGGAGATTAGGATCCCTCACATCCTACGCAAAATCTACAAAGGTTTAAATGCCCAGCACCTTGGTGGAAGATCCCTAGCCCGAAAAGGCCTACGAGTCGGATATTATTGGTCGACCATGTTGTCTGACGCCAAAGAGCATGTAAAGAAATGCAACAAAGGCCAACGTCAAGACCATGCACCTGGCACCAACCGACGAGCTCAAGACCTTGTCGTCTCCTTGGCCGTTTGCATGGTGGGGCCTTGACCTCCCCGGACCCTTCGCAGTGGGATCCAACGAAAACAAATACCTCATCGTAGGGGTAGATTACTTCACAAAGTGGATAGAGGCCAAGGCCCTGGCCAAAATAACATCCCAAAACATCATACATTTCTAAAAATGAAACATTCTTGTCCGCTTCAAAATCCCCCAAGCAATTGTCACCCACAACGAGACACAATTCATGGACAAAAACTTCCAAGAATTCGTGACTAAGCTCGGCACCACACAACACTTCGCCTCTGTCGAGCACCTTCAGATAAACGAGCAGGCCGAAGCTGCAAACTGAATCATTCTACGCAGCCTCAAGTGAAGGCTCAACGAGATCAAGAAGAGGTGGGTCAAGGAGCTCCATAGCATGCTCTGGGCCTACCACACAGTACCCCACTCGACAACCGGGGAAACTCTATTTCGACTAACCTATGGAATCGAGGCATTAATCCCCATCAAAATACACACACCTTCCAAATAGATAGAATCCCCATGGATACGGAAGAAAAAACAAGGTCTTGAAAGAGGAACTCGATCTGGTCGAAGAAGTCTGGTCGAGAGGCATCCCTTCGAGAAGCCTCACTAAAAAAAGCCACGAGGCACGACGCCAAATTTATACGAATAAACTTTGAGGTCCGCAACCTCGTTATAAAAAGGAATAACAAAGACTCCCGCGAAGGAAAACTCGCAGCGAAGTGGAAAAAGCCCGTACCGAATCCGAGCAAAAATGGAAAATGGGGCATACTACCTCGAATGTTTAGACGGGGATGAACTCGCTCGACCATGTAACTTTGAAAAACTAAAACAACAATACAGCTAAGGCCATAAATCGTCGACTCGCTCGGTCAAACGAATGCTCGAGCCAAACCGACCAGGTACACGCGCCCAGGTACAACAAAAGGCAAGATGACGCTCATGTAATGAGCACATACCCTGCCCGAAGGGAGACACTCGCTCGAGCCCCATCGTAGTCATACCATGTTGGCAGAACTCCCATGTCGCAATGGGCTATTCACGCCGAGGAAGTCGGGCCACAAACAAGGTCTGAGCCCTCCTTTTTCCCGGAACACAACCCTGGCCATTCGATCGTACCCAACACGGCCGAACTACAATCACTATCGAGTAAATCCCTGAAACAAGCCCACATTATAGTTTGATAAATAAAACCCATCAACAAGAACCTATGGCGAGCGTCGGTCAAACACTTAGTGAAATTTAAACATACATTGTCCTCGACGGACGAGCATATAAACTATTACTATGTCATACAAACAAACAATTTCACGAGAAAAGGAATAGACAAAGTACGCGAACATCACAGTCGGATCAATAAAAAAAGCGGTCACGTGGACCATAGTGTATAGTTACATAAAACAAGGTCAAAGCCCCACTATAAAAAAAAAATTTAATTGGCCACGAGGACCACATTGTACGAACATTACAGCAAAGCGGACAGTGCCCGAAGAACACAAATATTACAATCACATGCCAGACTAACACAAAACCAATCAAACAGGAGCTTGAGACTCCTCGATGACGTGCTAGGCATCTTGACTTAGCTGCTCATCGGGAGCAGACTTCTATTGGGTGAAAGCCTCCTGGGTAGGGTCCTCGCGAATAGTCCCCAATGATTCTCCCGCCAAATCAAGATCCTTCATGCAGTTGGGGACCATTACTTGGACTTCGACCACCTGGTACACGAAGTTGGTGCCCTTAGTATGCAGATCGACCTCAGGGTTCAGAGCCTTGAGTTGATCCACGTTGTTTTCAAAAATATCCTGAGCATTGACCAAACCTTCGTCCACAGCAACCTGATAACAGGCAACAAGCTCAGCCTGAGTAGTCACCCCCTAAGATCTTTAGGTTCATCCGACCTTTAGGGCACCGACCAAGTCATCAAGTTCCTTCTTCTCGAAGTATTGGGTCCTCAGATCCTCCTTTTCCTTCGCCATGTCTTACTTTGTCTTTTTGAAGTCCTTGAGGTAAGAGTCAGCCTTCCTTAACTTCCCCTCAGCATCCACAAGAGCTGCCCGAACCTTGTGCAGCTCGACTTCCTTGGTCGTTCTGCACTTGAGGAACTCCTTAACACTAATTAAGTCTGGTTCGAATAGGCACTCCCCATTTATATCAATAATATAGTTTCCCCTAACCACTCGCTACACCCCACCCAAACTCTAAACATAAGCCACGAGCTTAGCGTAGCTGGCCCGATCCTCAGGAATCAACGATTCTGCCTTCACTATGTAGGCATCCGTACCCTAGCCATAATGCACCGGGCTCCACTGAAAGGTAAACTTTTGAGCCAGCTTATACCTCATTTCTCTAGTCCTGGTCGTCAAAGGAGTTTCGTCCAGTTTTGAGGTGAAGATGTTGCGATTAACCCTAACCAACAAAGGCTGAACCAGGAAAACTTGTCCTTAAAACTCCGAACAGACTTCGAGAATGCTTTGAAGAGCTTCCTCGGCTGCTTCAGTGAAACCCAAGCAAATCGTCCGTCGAGAACACCCCGTTGAAGGTTGAAGCAATGGGAAAAAAAGGCAGAGTGGCCCCTACCGTGAGATAATCACATACGATATCGAACGCCCTCATAAAGTCGATTGAGTTTGAATGTAGTTGGTGCGAGTTGGAGATAGTCAAACACTATGACCTCGAGGTTAGTGAAGGGTCGGAGCCTTAACTCTCGAAAGCAAATTTCGTACAGAGGGAGGAGGTTGGGGGGATACCTCGAGCATATTCTATCAACCTCCTCCAGGAAAACAACCCAAGACAAACATATGCAATGCACTAATGATGATTATTAAAACAGATAATTTCTATCATAAGTCAAATGTTTAAACAAACATAATATAAATTGCAAATGAAAGTAAGACTAATGATTCAATATTCCATCCTTCTAGACATTAATCAGTCTTGTCATGACTAGGCGTGAGAGCGGTGATCACCACAGGAGTTTTAGGACTGTTGAACTCAATTTCACCAGCATCAATCATGTCTTGGATCTTAATCTTTAGTGCCCAACAGCTATTTGTGTCGTGCCCGGGACTATTGGAATGGTAGGCAAATCACACGTTTGGATTGTGCTTGGCGGAGGAAGTGTTGATGTGTTGAGGAGGATCCCTCACAGTAATCATTCCTGCCTTCAACAGATATTGCAGCGCCTGATCTAATGACATATTAATTTTGGTGAATTGACGCTTAGGTGCATCTGGCTTGCGTCGTTGTTGTGAAACTGCCCCAACAGATAGGTTGCGCTCATTATGACTTTTCTGGTTGTACATAGCATCATCCATATGAGGCTTCTCAGGTGAGTTGAAATCAATGATCTTATCATTAATTAAGTCTTGAATCCTATGCTTCAATGGTCCACAATTCTCTGTATCATGACCAAGACTGTTCGAATGATAAGCACATCTTGCATTATACTTCTGCCCAGGAGCAGGATTGACAGGAACTGAATATGGAGGCAATAGGGTTATCAAGTTCTGATTGAGCAGTTGTTGCAGAACTTGAGACAGTGGCATGTGCAACGGAGTAAATGATCGCTTAGGTTTGGATTTCTGATTATCTTGACTATCTTGATGCTTATGTTGATTCTTCTCCTTCTTGATCAGAAGTGCCTTCAATTCTTCTTGCCCCTTGGCCAAGTTAAGGATTATCTCTTGGAACTGGTTGTTTTGAGCCTGGAGATTTCCGACAGATCGCTCGAGATCCATTTGTGCTGAAATAAACAACGAGAGAGGATGAGAGACCTGTGGCGGGAACATGTTATACAATGTTAAGAATGCGAATGCAGTGTTTTCAAGGATCTTTAAAGAATTTAGTTTGCAACATTGTAATTGTAGCTTTGTTGAATAACTTTCATTTTTGGTCTTTGAGCGTCCTTCTTTGAGAATCAAGCTCACCATATCCAGTGGGTCCTAGCCTCTAATTCGGGATACCTGTTCTTTTGAACTTGAAGGTATATTGTAACACCCCAATTCTACCCAGGCATATAGGTACAAATATCAGAGTATAAAAATTAAATTCATAAAAACAATTAGGGCGTTACACTTAAGTAACCACATAACCAAACATAACATACTCGCAAAAGATGCGTAACACAAATAATCAAAGAGGACGGATACACATAAACACCTGAATGTATTCATACTTATATAAATGCATCGGTAAACAAAATATCCACAACATTCTTCCAAAATACATCGCATGAGAAGGTATCCACAATACATAATACGAATGCGTCTAAAGGATCAAATATACATCAAAAGGATCCTATAAGCATTATCTACAAAATAAGTGTTCGATCCCCCCCTAGGTGTTACGTATCACGAGCGGACGACACCAAAATGGACGACTACAAAGAGAGCACCTACACTTGCGGATCACCTGCACATTACCCACGAGTAGGTAACATTAAGGCAGAAGGGTGAGAATACAATTCATAATGAAAGCATGATCAATATAGTAATGCCCACAATATCATTAAGAATCATATAACGAGATAATCCAATAAGTCAACCACAATCAATATATAAGTAATGCGGTACATGAATGATAACATAAATTATAAAGACTGACGATGATGAATGAGACCCGACTATGCGTATGCATGTGGTACCAAATCCAGAGTAAAACTCCTCCTTGTCATTATGACAAATACACCTGCCAGGCATTATGTTGGGACTTTATTCCACTCAGGAAGCCCGCAGGCTGTCGTCATCGAGCACGCAGCTCCCACTGATGACCTCTTGCCACTCAGGCTCATTCCATTACCGAGCATTAAGCCCCTACTGGTAACCATGCCCGCAGGCCATCTGTTAACAACATTCCGCCATTAACGTATTGAAATGTTATGCTGTGCATACAAACGACTCGATTACATAACAACAACAACGATAATATAACTCGGTCACATATCCTCATCACACCGGTTATATTAATCCACGCGGATACATCATCAAAATTGCCACTCAGGCGTTCATATTCACACAGCACACATATACCGTCAAAACATACTTGATTAGCAAATATCATTTCACAAAAATACATTTATGAAAAATTCATTCAACCACTAACACATTCCTCCTTATCATAAAGCATACTCAAGGGTTCTCATAATACTTCAAACGGCGCGTAGAAACGACCTACGGTTCAAAAGATACAACAAAACGAAGTTTGGAAAAACAAAATTTCACACAGTCCGCTTGAGCTCCGCTCAGCGGACCCAGACAGGGAATTCACCAAAACGAAAATACAGAACCTCCGCTCAGCGGACCAAGACAGAGATTTCCTGCAAAAGAACCTCCGCTCAGCGGACCCCCCTCCGCTCAGCGGACCTGCGTAAACCCAGAAAAACCAGTCCTGTAACAGATCGTCTCAGCTCCCTCTAAACCATTCAAAACCCATTTAAACCTTCATCCCAACACCAATACAACACAAACATGCTATATATACACCTAATCCATGATTATCACATGGTTGAATCATCACATATTATCTTTGACCTATATTTCTTCATAAGCAAGAAAACATGGAGAAATGAAAAACAAACATGATCCATGGGAATATCTATCATCCTAGTACACCTACACACCACAAAATCAAGTTTATATCTTCAAAACTCACAAAACACACAATTTGCCATTGTTGAACAAGCTTGGAAAAGGGTAAGAACAAGAACAAAACACACAAAACTACAAGAATCATACAATCAAGATAAACTATATTCATCCCCCTTACCTTGGTTGGATTCTTGGCTCTAGCTTGGTTTGGATTCTACAACTCTCTTCTTCTCTTTGTTTTTCTCCTCTTTCTCTTCTCTTCCCAAGTTCTCTTTCTTTCTATCTCAAAATATCTCTTTTCCTCTCTATATCAAAATATCTCTTTCTATTTCTCTACTTCTCATTTTCCCCCACTCAACTTTCATAAATTCTAATTTTGGCCCAAATGTCACTAAATATCAATTCTAACCAATTAACACCCAAAACATAATAATTACACACATGAAAAGTAATAAGTAAAATATTAACATAATTAATATTTACCGACTGACTCGACTCGAAAACGGTAAAATTAGGAAAATGTAGCAAACATCACAATTAATCAGAAAAACACATTTACGGGCGTTACATATATGGCTAGAGGGAAATAAAACATCTTGCCACTTGATAGATACTGAGCCTCTGAATTGGAAGACATATGGCTAGAGGAAAATAAATCCTCTTGCCCCTAGATAAGAATTCAGTCCTTGATAAGAACACCTGAAATTGTGCGCCCTAAATCCCTAAGATCCTTGAAAGGGTTAGTTAATATGCTATGTCATGATGTTATGCAAATGTTATACGTTAGGCAAAGTGTCATACCCCAAAATTTGCCCTCATAAGTTTGCATATGTCATTTTTATTTCGAATAATTGACTTAACGCAGTCGGTAAGAATTTGAGTTTAAGGAGGTGTGAGCGTCACGTCCCGGGTTCGAATCTCACTTCTAACTTTTTTCTCACTTTTTTTTCTTTTATTTGTTTCTAACCGTATTTTAATTTTATTTTCATTTATATTCATAAAATAAAAAAAGTATTCTTTTATTTATATATTTATTATTTTTTGTTATTGATTTTTAGTTAAACTATTATTTTATGCATTATTATCAAAATGAATAAAAATATGTGTTCTTTTTATATTATGAAATAACCCAAAATTGATTTAGCTGGTCCAAACCCATTCTTTTTAACCTAATTTATTCTATAAATACTAACATTTCCTCAGCACTAGAGGGACGAAAAAAATCCAAAAACCTAAACCCGGAATTCTGTGACATACTTTTCCAACCCTATTTTTTCTAACACTTTCACGATACAATTTCACAGTAAATTCATAAACCTATTTTTTTCTAAACTTCACGGTACATATTTCCCTCAAACACTTTGTGCCACATTTGTTTTCATCACTAACAATCCTAGTTTTTCCAGCCATCCTCACTACTTTACTGATGTTGAACCCTTACTCTCACGCAAATAACCATACCAATTTTCATACACCATCAAATGTGTTTGTTTCTGTAAATAAACCAGTCTTTAGCAATACAACAATTCCATCCGATTTAATCGCCATTAATCTTGTAGCTTTCTTTTTGTTCTTTCTGTTGTTGTGTCAAATGTGTTGCAGGTTGTTCTAAAAAAAAGAGGGATGCACGACTATCAAAGAAAAAAAGCATAGCGAAAGCTTTGGCCGAACCGCACAACCGAAGCCGGAGCACCACCGCAACGTCACCAAAGCCGCAAAGCGCCGACTCCGACGGGTTAACCGCCGCGCACACGCATACGCCTCCACCGCGCCTTGCTCGCACCGCCACTGACCGTCAGCTTAGTTGTATACCTTTGCTCGCTGCTTCGCTCGCATCCGGTTAGTTTCCGTTATCACTTTTTCAAGATATTTCCATGTTTTATTTTCCTGTGGTGTGTATTCTTGTCTTGATGAAAAATTTGGGAATAAAGGAAGTTATCAGAATAATATTAATATATGTGATTTTTTATTTTATTTTTTTTGTAAATAAATTGCCACGTGTCATAATATCAACGGTTGGAGTTTAGATGTCTAATTGAGATAGAAAAGAGAGTGGCGGTGATTGTTTAGCATAGTGGTTGTTGCGTTTTCTCGTTTTAATCTTATCTCTTTATGGCAATTTTACCACTACTCTTTTAATTTGTTTAATATAATTGGTCCTTTAGTTTAATCTTGCTGTTAGTTAACATTTAATTCTTTTAAGTTATTTGGTTTTGTTAAAAAGTAAAAATACAAGAAAAATATGAAAAAACATCCTATTTTGTTACGTAAGTTATTAAGATTAGTTCTTAGTTTAAACTTAAATTAGCCATTAGTTCTTCTTAAATTAATTAGTTTGGTATAATAACAAAAAAAAAAAAAAAATATTACTATTTAGATTTTCTTTTTCTTTCATATAAAAAATACCAGAATTAGTGGTTTTAATTTTAATATTTCTTTTTAGAACTTAACATGGATATTATTGATTTTTTCTTTTTTAATAATTGTTTATAACTTTGCTATTTTCTTATATGTCATTACTAACATTTTTCTTGTTTTTGCGAGGTACTACCATCGTGAGTATTGGACTGTTTTGCAGACATTCATAGCTTGTGCATGCATGCCAGGATTAATCCAACGCGCTTCAAAGCCTGCAGTTCCATGGTGAACCTTCAAGATTCGACTACGCCTGATTCTAGCATTCAGGTCACAACAAGTTTTCTTAATAAACCTTAGGGGCACCATATCAGATCAAATCAAAAGCTAAGTCCTATTTCGTATTTATTTTAAATAATCATTCTATTTTGTTTTTATCAAATCAGGGTTAAATTTAATTGCCATTGAATTAGCCATACACTCACTGCTTCCTATTATTTCTTCTGTCAATTCTTAGATGATCAGAGTCAATGCTTCATACTCGAGGCAAACCTTTGCCCACCAACCCTGTCAGGGCGAATGCCAAGCTAAGTACTCTTCATTCATTTGCTTTTAATTTCTTTATTCTTTTGTTTTTTTAGAGTTAATAAAGTTTGCCTCCGAACCTGATAATGCACTCACCCTCTTTTGTTTGCCATTTTTCCCACCTTTTCAGGGTTTGTCGAATGCCAAAGCTACGCCATTGGTAACCCTAAACCTCATTTTATTCTATGCCTTTTATTATTATTACTTATGCCTTTTATTATTATTACTTGTGTCAAACCCTGATAAGGGATCCGCTGGTTACAATTTCCCGCCCCCTTTATTGCTTTATATTACTGCGTGGTTAGTAATCCTAGGGAGTGCAAGCCTTAAACTGAATTAGAATAACTAATTAAAAGATAAATATCTGAATATAATCACGTGATTGTTGCACACACGCACCCTTTGGGTAACCTCTCTGCTGCCTTGTTGCCTTGTTGCCTTGTTGCCTGTTGCCTTTGTGTTTTTGCAGAATAAGCCACGTCCCTCGAATACGAGGATACCTCAGCCATGTTGCCTCGATAAAAAGGTCACGACCCTAAATGATGCTGCCTTCGATACACAAATGACCTCGACCCTCGGAAGTTGCCTACGAAAAAGGCTGAGGTATCTTCTGGTTGCCTAACGAAAAATGGCTTATTCTGATCCTTGCCTTAGACTACCTGCCCTTCTATGGCATGGGACAGTCTTATGGCAAAGGATGTTTCGATGACCCTTCAACCTCCAAACGAAAGGCTTCTTGCCCTCTTATGGCAAGGATAGACCCTTTCATTCTGAAAGGCTAAAAAGAGACCTATTATCTGAGTTTAAGGTAATTGCCCCTAATTGCCTTGCAATGCTCATCTTTAATATTCTTTCTCACAATTCTTCGAAAACTGGCTACGCTCATTTACGAGCTAAAGTCCACTTTTTTCTTTCATCTACTTCTTCTAAAAAACAAACGAGCAAGCAAAGCAATTAAGAGCCCATGGAAAACCATGGATGCAAAGGGTGCCTTACACCTTCCCTTTGCATAAATTACCCCCCGAACTTAGATTTCTTAAAAGGTTTTTTCTGTTTCTTTTTGCCTTTCCGATTTAGTTTGGATAAAATAAAAGTCGGTGGCGACTCATGCTTAACCGCGACATTTCGATCGATAAAAAGTCAGTTCACCGTATTACAAAACTGGCGACTCTGCTGGGGAAAAATTTCGATAAAAGAGGGGTTACCTTAAAAGTTTAGGATTCACCTTAAATGTTTTCTATTGTTTGCTTTGTTTGCTTTAATTTTGCAGGGCTGTTTTGGGTATTTTATTGTGTGAAAGATCCTAACCCGGATCTGAGTACCTTAGGTATATGGCATGAGATCAAGGAGACTGCACAGCGTATACTGATGTGGTTGATCTGATGGCCATCGTTAGTGTGACACATTGGTTTGTCCTGGTGTTCCTTGGGATCCGACCTGAGGAAATGCTTGGCTGCCGCGTGGTGTCATTAAGCACTAATTTGCCCTTAGAACCTTAGTCGAACTTGACTTTGGCCTATTAGAAAGTAGCGAGATGGCTGGCTTTGGTTTCGACTGAAGTTGGTTGATACTCGAAGCTACACTCATATGGACTGGACTTTCAGGACCTTCTTGGTTGGTGATTCGATTGCCGAACTGAGATAAGCGCCTTCGAGAAAGGTCAATGATATGAGCTCCCTAGAACCCGATATTTATATAGGACAGGTTGAACCAACTAAACTTCAGTGGGGAGGGTACTTACCTGCGAACTTCATGCGAGCCTCTAAACCTAAGGACACTTGTGTGACTTGTTTGTGTTTGCTACTAACCTCTGTTTCCTTGCAGGTTTTTTTAAAGGACTTGTTTGCCCTCACTATTCCACGCTATGAGCTGCATTCGCATAACATACTAACCTTTGTTTCCTTGCAGGTTTTGTTAAAGGACCTTTTTGCCCTTACTATCTCACGTTGTGCCTAATGAACTGCATTCGCATAACATTCATGACATCATAAGCATAACATGATTTAACTAACCCTTTCAAGGATCTTAGGAATGGGCGCACAATTTCAGGTGCTCTTATCAAGGGCTGAACTCTTATCAAGGAGCAAGAGGATTTATTTTCCTCTCGCCACATACCTTCCAATTTAGAGGCGCTGTACCTATCAAGGGGCAAGGGGATTTATTTTCCTCTAGCCATATACTTTCAATTTCAGAGGTATCCCGAATCAGAGGCGATGACCCACTCGATATGGTGAGCTTGATTCTCAAAGAAAGACGTTCAGAGACAAAGTTCAGATTTCTTCAAATAAGGACGCGGTCAAATCATTTTCTAATGTTGCTAACTAAATGCCTAAAGATCCTTGAAAGTATTGCATTTGCATTCATAACATCGCATAACAGGTTTCTTACCACAGGTTTCTCACCTCCTCGTTGTTTATTTCAGCATCATGAATCTCGAGCAATCTGTCAAAAATCTTCAGGCTCAGAATAACCAAATAATTTTTCACTTGGCCAAGGGGCAAGAAGAATTGAAGGCACTTCTGATCGAGAAGGAGAAGAATCAATATAAGTATCAAGGTGGTCAAGATAATCAGAGATCCAAGCCTAAGCGGTCATTTACTCCATTACATATGCCGCTGTCTCAAGCTCTGCAACAACTGCTCAATCAGAACTTAATAACTTTATTGCCTCCATATTCATTTCCCACTAATCCCAATCCTGGGTATAAGTATCATGCGAGATGTGCTTATCATTCAAATAGTCCTGGTCATGATACAGGGGATTGTGGACCGTTGAAACACAAGATTCAAGACTTAATTGATGAAAATATCATTGACTTCGACTCACCTGAAGAACCTCGCATGACTAAGGTTGTGTAAAATCGGAAAGGTCGCAACGAACACAATCAATCTGTGAGGACATTTCTGATCTCTACACCAGTTCCACAACAAAGATGCAAGTCAGATGCACCTAGGCGTCAATTCACAAAAATCAATATGACGCTGGCTCAGGCATTACGACACTTGTTGAAGTTAGAGTTGATTACTTTGAAGGACCCACCGAAGAACCCTAGTACTTCTTCTTCTCGTTATAATCCTAATGCAAGATGTGCATATCACTCTAATAGTCCTGGACATGACACTGACAACTGCTGGACATTGAGGAACAAGATTCAAGATATGATCGATGCTGGTGAAATTGAATTCCCTCATCCCAAGACTCCTGCAGTGATCAATGCTCCCATTCCTGGTCACCACAAGATTGATTAATGTTTAGAAGGATGAACTTTTTAGATCATTAGATTTACTCTCATTTGCGATTTCCTTTCCTGTTTGTTTAAACAATTGGAATTATGATAGACATTATCTGTTTTAATAATCATCATCAGTGCATTGCATATGATTGTCTTGAATAAATTATTTCGTTATCACTCATTTTAAATTATGTTTTTACTTTGCATGTGTTTTGTGATATTCAACTCCTGCTAAAGTTGTAAGCCTTTTAAGGGAGGATGACGAAAACGATACCGCAACCTCATACAATATGCTTTTGAGCGGACTATGCTGACGATGTACAGGCATTGTTTCAATTCCTAAACAGCGGAGATATAAGGATGTTAATCCCTCGTCAACCCCCTTTGAGCCTAAGAAGTAGAAGTTTCTTTTTTTGTATTAAAACCCTTGATCATAACCTGGGGCAGGGTAGTTCTCAGTTTAATTTGGCTGTGCATTCTATTTTAAGAGAATCACTCAGTACACCTTTCAACAAGGATTTCAATCACAAGCATTCATCCGCACACATCAAAGGAGTGTTGGAGATGTCAATGAAAAGACAATGATGGTTCATCAATCATCAAACAAGGCAGTCAATATCTTTCGAAAGGGAAAAAATGAAAAAACATATACACCAAGAAAAGCCTGCTAAGTCAAAAATCAAAAAGGTGACTTAGGCAAAAATCAAGGCATCCCGCTGACTGTAATCTAAAAAGAAAAAAAAAACAGTTCAGGCAAAAATTAGGGATATCAAAAGGATGAAAACAGAGAACTCAATAAGTTCCTGAACAACACAATGTTGTAACTACCAAAAGGAAGAAGTGACTGCCATCTCAAAAGTTCTCTCTGCTTGTGAACCATCATCATCAAAGGTGCAAATCCAAAAGTCTCTTGGAACCTGAATGTATAAGTTGAATCAACTGAGCTTAGGATTGAAGATCATCACGAAGAGGGGTGGGTACAATCAAACTTTGAGCCATTATCCTTTGTTTCTTAAAACCGTGAACCAAGCCACGTTACAACCCTTGAAAGTCCTAACTGAAGCATGGTTAGTTCGAAAGCATACTGTCACCAAAAAGGTATCCCGACTCCTTAAGGTTTACTAAAATGCTGAGTGGATATTTCGCTTCTACAAAAAATAGCATGTTTTACAAATATCACGCTTTTACATCTCTTGTTTTAATGTTTTTTTAAAACTCAAGACAAACGTATGCATTGCATCTCATGAATTCATTATTAAACATATTCTGCTACGTAATTTCAAATGTTAGCATCAGAATAAATTTGCACAGGGTAGGGCTAATGACTGAAAGTTATCCCGACAAACAAAATCACTCCAAGAAGCCATGTCTCTTACGTATACAAGGGGCATGACATGTTTTGCCCAATCAATCCGGGGCAATCAAGTCAAGATTCGAAGAATCTCTCAAAATGCCAAAAGTCAAAGGCATTCATCCCAAGTGGGCTTCAAACTATTTCCCGATCAATCTGGGGCAATCAAGTCAAGATTCCGAGAATCTCTCATGGATGCTCGAACAATCAGGGGCATACATCCAAGTATATCTAAAGCTAGTCCCCAATCAACATGGGACACTGTCTTGAGCCTATGATTACTGGGGGCATATCGCCCATAGTGTACATCTCATAAAGCCCTCGCGAGGCGAATCTTTCCAAAGTTCCTACTATCAGGGGCAAATCTATGCAAGTCTAGTTTTACATCTTTATCAAATACTCAGTGGCATGTCCTAATCAAATCCAGGAATGGTAGTCACTATAATACTGGGGGAAATATTTAAGGCATCCATGCCTTCCCGCAATTCCGATTTCTGATAACACGATTTTATATCGTATATTTAGCCTAAAATCCATAGATATTTATAGCATTTTCCGTTTATTATGTTAATTTATTATGATATTACGCGTGTATTTGCTTTATTTCAGGTTTTACACTTCAATTTCGACTATTTGCGAAAAGGAAAGAAAATTGAGCTTAAATGACCAATATTTATGCCTAAAAGATGAAAAGGGAGTGCTGAAGTGAAAGAAGGGTGCAATTAGGACCCAAAAGGCCCAAAAGAGATATTCAGCCCACCATGAATCAAAAGGCGCGTGGCCCAGACCTGCAAGCAAGTGGAGACGCACGTCTCCACGTTCTCTTCAGCCACGTCACCAAGAGGAGACGCCCGTCTCCAACTGCCCAAGATTTTCTCCACTTGAGACGCACGTCTCAAGTCTTCCTGAAGAAACGGAGACCCACGTCTCCACGCCCAGTCTGCAGAAAGTTCCTCAATTCACGGATTCCAACTGCAAACCTCCTCCTATAAATAGGACCTGCTATCCCACTTCCAAAGGGTCCGATTTCCTGCCAACGAAGTGCTGCCGAAATTGTACCGCGAACTGCTTTTCCTTATTCTGTTTTCATTTAACCGTCTATTTTCTCACAACGATTTCTACACTGGAAATTGTTGTGAACTTTTCATAGATCTAGCCTTACGTTAGATTTATCGCTTTATTTCCTTGTTTTTATTTTCTGCCATTTAAATTCTGAAGAACGATCCAGCCAACCTGTGGTGGAAGTTCGAGTACTTCAAGATTCAATTCAATCCAGATTTATTTTAATTCAGGTTTTTTATTTACCGCCTTATTTATATTATTTATCTGCATGATATATTATATGCCATTTAATATGCTTATTATTATGAACCGAACCAATATATGTATGTTTAATCGTATTAATATGTCTGGCTAAAATACTAAAGGTGTCGGTATGTAAAGTAAGTTAACCGTAGGGATCCGAAATAAATTGGCTTAAATTATGTTTTATTAATTATCACTTATTTTTGGTTTATATGTCTAGTTTAATTAGTAAGTCTTAAAACCAATAGAGCGAAAGTTTGAGGGATTAGGACGGTCAAAGGTTAAAATCAATAGAGCAAAAGTTTGAGATCTTTAACTGGATAGTAGACATAGGACATTAGTTTTAAGGATGGCGAAAGCGTATTAAAACTAATTGGAACTTATTTATTTTCAAAAAGTGTTTTTACACCCGAATGGGATGGCGAAAGCGTACGTTAGGGATATTAGCATGTTCCGAGTCAACAGAGCGAAAGTTTGAGATTAGGAGATTTAAATAGATAACAACCTCGTAAAATAGGCATTTTATTAATTACATTGTTTCCAAAAAGCTCTTCTAAAATCTAATGGGATGGCGAAAGCGTACATTAGGATTAGGATAGTAGTCTGAATCAACAGAGCGAAAGTTTGAGACGAGGATTTTTAATCAATTGGAATTAGTAAAGATTTTAATTTAATTATGCAAAAGCCAATGAACCTTCGGATTACCTTTAGTTAAACGAAATACATACTGATACCTGTCTTTTATTATTATTCTTTATTTTCTCACAATCACTTTCCCTTAGGAACAATCGAAATTTTAGTACTCCTAGCTTTACATAGTAACCTTAGATAACGGTAGATCGATTCATAGTCCCTGTGGATTCGATATCTTTTAAAACTACACGACACGACTGTGCACTTGCAGTTATCAGATTCATAGACACGTAAAGTCGCGATCAAGTTTTTGGCGCCGTTGCCGGGGATTATTTAAGTCGATATCGTAACTCACTGTTACACCGTAGAGACTAGGATAATTCTTCCCTTTCTTTTTGAACGATTGTATGCCAAATACTCGTTCACAAGGAGGAGACTTAATACAACGAATTAACGAGATCGAACGTTTCATTAACGTTAAACGTCGAGCTCGCAACCTTCCCGAAGTAGCAGAAATTCCGATTAATCAGGAATTGAATTTTACTGATCAAATCAATCAAATCACCCCGAAGTTAGAGATGGCTGCTATTCGTCCTCTTAGAGACTATGCCGCTCCTTCGCGCGCTGAACCGCATTCAAGTATCGCACCACCTGCGATTGAAGCGAACAATTTCGAACTGAAACCTTCACTGGTCCAAGCTGTTCAACAGAATCAATTCTCTGGAAGCCCTGTAGACGACCCCAATCTCCATTTATCCGTGTTCGTGCAATACGCCGACACTATCAAAGCCAACAACGTTAGTTCCGAAGCTATTCGATTACGCCTTTTCCCTTTCTCCTTGAGAGATAGAGCGAGAGCGTGGCTTCAATCCCTGCCTTCCAATTCCATAACAACGTGGGACGAATTGAAGAGAGTATTCTTAGCGAGATACTTTCCGCCTAGCAAGACTGCTATGCTTAGAGGTCAAATCAACGGATTTACCCAGAAAGATAACGAATCGCTCTTCGAAGCTTGGGAACGTTACAAGGACATGCTTAGAATATGCCCTCATCATGGACTCGAACCATGGCTGATCATCCATACCTTTTATGGTGGTCTCTTATATAACACTAAAATGACTATAGATGTCGCTGCTGGCGGAGCATTAATGGACAAACCCCATGATGAAGCATACAAACTCATAGAGAACATGGCACAAAACCATTACCAATGGGGAGGAGAACGCGCCGCTCTAGAGAAAGCCCAAACCAAAGGAGGAATGTACGAAATTAGTGGTATAGACCGCGTTAACGCTAAAGTAGACGCTTTAACTCAAAAGATCGAGAATTTAACCATCACTCCTTCAGCCACCGCTGCCGCTGTAGCACCTAACTGCGAGATTTGTGGATTGACTGGGCATGTAGTTGCTGAATGCCAACTCTTGACTGGAGTCCCATCTGATCAAGTAAATTACGCTCAAGGAAACCCTTATTCTAACACGTACAACCCTGGATGGAAAAACCACCCGAACTTTTCTTATAAGAACAACAATGCGTTGTACGCGCCTGGACAAGCACCTGCTGTACCACCTGGCTACCAAAAAGCGCCTGTAGCTGCTCAAAACACCCCTAGGAAGTCAAACCTAGAAATCATGATGGAGAACTTTATAGCTTCCCAACAACAAACCAATAAAGACTTCCTGAATCAAAACATCCACAATAGCGAGCAACTAAAACAACTATCGAACAAAGTAGATGCTTTAGCTACGCATAACAAAATGTTAGAAACTCAAATCTCACAAGTAGCTCAACAACAAGCACCTACTGCTGCCCCTGCTGGCACGTTTCCTGCTCAACCACAACCTAATCCTAAAGGACATGCGAACGCGATAACACTACGAAGTGGAACTAATTACGATGGACCCATAGATCCTAGAACCCAAAACGTACCCATGTCACAACAAGAGCCAAAGGAAACCCAAAAGAAAACAACCGACGAACAAACTGCTAAGACTAAAGAGAACAATAACGAAGTGGAACCCGAAAAAGAGAAACCTTATGTTCCACCACCACCTTATAAGCCACCAATTCCTTACCCTCAAAGATTAGCCAAATCAAAAACCGAAGCGCAATTTAAAAGATTTGTAGAACTTCTGAAGCAATTAAACATAACCATACCATTCACAGAAGCCATAACTGAGATGCCTTCGTACGCTAAGTTCTTAAAAGAAATCTTATCAAACAAAAAGAAGCTCGAGGATAACGAAACTATAACGCTTACCGCTGAATGTAGCGCTATCATCCAAAACAACATGCCTCCAAAACTGAAAGACCCTGGTAGTTTCTCTATACCTTGCGTAATTGGAAAAACCATCATAGAGAAAGCCTTGTGCGATCTAGGAGCTAGTGTTAGTTTGATGCCTCTTTCGACCTGTAAGAAACTCAATCTAGGTGAGCTTAAAGCAACAAGAATGTCTCTTCAACTAGCAGACCGTTCAGTTAAATATCCTGTAGGAATGTTAGAGAATATCCCTGTTCGTGTAGGTCAATTCTACATCCCGACTGACTTCATCATTATGGATATCCAAGAAGATTCTAACATCCCGATCATTTTAGGAAGACCATTTTTAGCGACCGCTGGTGCAATTATAGATGTAAAGCGAGGAAAGCTTACTTTCGAAGTAGGAGAAGAGAAAATAGAATTTATCCTTTCCCAATTCCTAAAAGCACCTTCTATAATTGACACATGCTGTTCTGCTGACATAATCGACGAGTGTGTCAAGGAAATGAAATCCGAACCAAATAAGGAAACCGAAACCCTAAGGATTCCTATGCCGCCAATTTTTGAAGATGACAACTGGCGTGAGGAATATCAAGATAACCACCTGAGTGAATGCTTAGCTTTAACCCCTGATCCTATACCTGGACCTAAGAAACCTGCTATAGAGCTGAAGACACTCCCTACCGATCTTAGATACGAATTTCTAGACGAAGAACTAAACCGACCAGTTATAGTGAACGCCAACTTAGGACGAACCGAGACTGAAAAATTACTTAATGTCCTAAGAAAATACCCTACCGCTTTAGGATACAACATATCAGATCTGAAAGGTATAAGCCCTTCTCTATGTATGCACCGCATCATGCTCGAAGACGATAGTAAAACCTCTAGGGAACATCAAAGGCGAATAAATCCTATTATGAGCGATGTGGTTAAAAAGGAAATCCAAAAACTGCTAGAAGCTGGAATAATATATCCTATATCCGATAGTAAATGGGTTAGCCCCGTTCACGTCGTACCAAAGAAAGGAGGAGTCACAGTAATCACTAACGCAAAAGGAGAATCTGTAGCACAACGTACCCAAACTGGATGGAGAATGTGCATTGACTATAGGAAGCTAAATAAAGCTACCCGAAAAGACCATTTCCCTTTACCTTTCATAGATCAAATGCTCGAACGCTTAGCTAAACACTCACATTTTTGTTATCTGGATGGATACTCCGGATTTTTCCAAATTCCTATCCACCCTGACGACCAAGAGAAGACCACATTCACCTGTCCTTATGGTACATTCGCTTATAGACGAATGCCTTTTGGACTCTGCAATGCACCCGCGACCTTCCAAAGATGCATGATGGCAATATTTGCCGACTTCCTAGATGGAATAATGGAGGTCTTTATGGACGACTTCTCTGTCTGTGGAGGAAGTTTTGAAACATGTTTAGAAAACCTTGAAATGGTGCTTAGACGATGCGTAAGCGTAAACCTAGTCCTTAATTGGGAAAAATGCCATTTCATGGTTCGACAAGGAATTGTACTTGGACACATCGTATCCGATAGAGGAATCGAAGTTGATAAAGCAAAAATCGAAATTATCGAAAACCTTCAACCTCCCAAAACCGTTAGAGAAATAAGAAGTTTTCTGGGACATGCTGGTTTTTACCGACGCTTCATTAAGGATTTCTCTAAAATAACCAAACCCTTAACTGAACTACTCATGAAAGACGCCGAATTTATTTTCACCGATAAATGCACTGAAGCATTTCAAACACTTAAACAAGCATTGATCTCTGCGCCAATTATGCAACCTCCCGACTGGAATGAGCCTTTCGAAATAATGGGTGACGCAAGTGATTATGCTGTAGGAGCCGTTCTAGGACAAAGAAAGGATAAGAAACTACATGTCATATATTATGCGAGTAGAACCCTAGACGAAGCTCAGATGAATTACGCCACGACAGAAAAAGAATTATTAGCTGTCGTATTCGCATTAGACAAATTCCGTTCTTACCTGGTAGGAGCCAAAATAATCATATACACTGACCACGCCGCCATTAGGTACCTCCTAACCAAAAAGGACGCTAAACCAAGACTTTTGAGATGGATCTTGTTACTACAAGAATTCGACCTAGAAATTAAAGATAAGAAAGGCACTGAAAATGTCGTAGCAGATCACCTCTCTCGATTGGAAAATCTGAAACCCGAACAAGTACCAATTGACGATGATTTCCCTTATGAAAGACTCATCGCCCAATTAGAAGCAAATGAATTCGAACCATACCGTCCAAACTCTGAAACCGAGAAATTAGCTGAAATAGCTTTAGCCCGATCTGACGCACCTTGGTATGCAGATTTCGTAAATTACCTAGCTGCTGGTGTGCTTCCTCCTGATCTAAGCTACCAACAGAAGAAGAAATTCTTCCATGACCTAAAACATTACTATTGGGACGACCCACTCCTTTTCAAAAGAGGCCCCGATGGAATCTTTAGACGTTGTGTACCCGAGGAAGAGATAAGAAGCATAATAACACATTGTCATTCTGCACCATGTGGAGGACACCATAGCACATCTAGAACCTGCGCCAAAATCCTTCAATCTGGACTTTTCTGGCCCAACCTGTGGAAAGACGTCCATTTTGCTGTACTAAGCTGTGATAGATGCCAACGAACTGGAAACATTTCAAGACGCGATGAAATGCCTCAAAAAGGCATTCTAGAAGTAGAAATATTTGACGTCTGGGGAATAGACTTCATGGGACCGTTTCCGTCATCGTTTGGAAATCAATATATACTCGTAGCCGTCGATTACGTTTCAAAATGGATAGAAGCTATTGCTTCCCCTACAAACGATACACGATTAGTTATTAAACTTTTCAAAAACGTCATCTTTCCTAGGTTCGGTGTGCCAAGATTGGTAATTAGCGATGGTGGTTCCCATTTCATTTCAAGAATACTTGAGAAACTCCTTCGAAAATATGGAGTAAATCATCGAATAGCCACACCATACCATCCACAAACAAGCGGTCAAGTAGAAGTATCTAACCGCGAAATAAAACAAATATTGGAGAAAACTGTTGCTATATCTAGGAAAGATTGGTCAACCAAGCTAAATGAAGCTTTATGGGCTTATAGAACAACTTTCAAAACTCCAATAGGAACTACCCCATTCAAACTCGTTTATGGAAAATCATGCCACCTACCAGTAGAGTTAGAACATAAAGCCTATTGGGCCATTAAGAACTTAAACCTAAACTACACTGCCGCTGGTGAGAGACGACTTCTAGACATCAACGAATTAGAAGAACTTAGACAAGACGCTTACGAAAACGCCAAAATCTATAAAGAGCGAACGAAAAAATGGCACGACAAGCGTATATCTAGGAAAAATTTTAGCATCGGCGATAAAGTGCTCTTATTTAATTCTAGACTAAAATTATTTCCTGGTAAGTTACGATCTAGATGGTCTGGCCCTTTCGAAATAACTAACATATTTCCGAGTGGAGCGATAGAAATCAAAGGAGAAACCGTCAAACCTTTTGTCGTAAATGGGCAACGCCTTAAGTATTACCATCATCTCGAATACGATGAAAACATCGAAGTTTTTAAACTTGACGAACTGCCCGCTCTTTCGAAAAAATAGTTTTCTATTTTTAAATCGTCGAGCTTACGACATTAAACAAAGCGCTTGGTGGGAGACAACCCACATTTATTTATTCTTCTATTTTTTTTTTATTTTATTAAAACTTTAATTTTTCTAATCTTTTATTTTTAATTTTCATTTTAAAACTTTATTCTATTTTTAATTTTAATTTTAATCATTTTTGATTTTTCATACATCTTATAATAATTATTATAATTATAACTACTATCTATGAATTGGGAAAATATTTCCATTATAATTATATTTATTATTATAACTTGTTACCTAAGCTTAATTTTAACTTTTTATTTTATTTTAAATAAACACTAGCCTAATTCTAACTTATCCTAATATTTTCAACTTCTAGGTTTTTCAATTAACTACTAACTACGATGGAAGGAGTTGATAATATGGAAGTTGTGTCCCGTGGTAGAGGACAAGAAGCAAGATTCAACAAGCTGGCTGAAAGACAAATAGATCTGACTTGCTACCCTGACCAATCGACTATGATACGACTTGGCATCCAAGAAAGCGTTTTACACCTGCTTAACCAAGTCGGTTGGACTGGTTACCACTTGTTCCGCAAGTTTAATACCTATCGGAAACTCACTTTGGAATTTTTGAGCTCACTGACCTATCTTCCAAACAGTGGACAAGGACTGAAGAAAGGAGTCATCCTTTTTCGACTCTTTGGAATGGAATTTAACTTTTGCATGGGAGACTTTGCTAAAATGTTAGAACTACCTCATGGACCCGATGCATATGCCAAAGTAGCTGAAGAAAACCTTCCATACTGGGAGCTGGAAAAATTCTGGGGGAAAATCACTGGAAATGATAACCCTGAAGAGAATGAATTTCAATCTGAGAATATCCACAATCCTGCTTTCCGCTACTTTCACAAGATCCTTGCTCACTACATTTTTGGAAAGCCTGATAATGTCACTGAAGTTACTAGAGAAGAGTTATTCATCATGTTCTGCTCCTCTCAGAATCGCCCGGTCAATGCCATTGCATTCATGCTAACAAACTTCGAGCGCATCACGCAAGACGAAGTTTCACCCATTAGGATCGGCGGATTTGTCACTATGATTGCTAATGCCATAGGAATGAGAGTACCTTTGCTTAGATTGACACCTTTTGGTACCCATACCTCTATGGACATCAATTTCTGCTTTAATCGAGGTATCATCGGTAATCTTGGACCTCATCGGTTTGAATTGCTCATTGATAACAAAGTTTGGTATCAGTTCACCTTACCGAATCCTAGGACAAGTGTGCACAACCCTGCCAACTGGCTTTACTATGGTCAGATTCCTGAGAGAGAGCCCTCACCTGAAACTCCTCAAGCTTATGAACATGTTGATGAGGAAATGCCTGCATCCGAATCTGAACCTGAAACACCACCTGGTTATTATGAACCTCTTCCTGTTGATGAACCCATTCCTGAATATGAACCTTTATCAGAAGACGAGCCTATACCCGAGTACGAGCCTGAGACACCTTCTGAAGATTCTGCTGATGAATACACTGTTGACATGACTGATGTCGAACTCGAGCCACAACAACCCGCTACGTCTGTTGCACCCCAAAATTTGCCCGCTTATTTATTCCCAAATGGCTTTCACATCGCATTCATACACATACTTCATATAGGCCATTCATCCAAGGCATTCATCCATATCACTGTCACTACCCAAGAAAACCGGTGAAAAAGAGGTTCAATGTGTAGGGTATCTGTGAGCAAAAGAGAAAGATTGAGGACTTGACTGCACAATACTATTCTCATGGAAGTTGTCGCACGCTCGCGAAATGTGAACAGAGTCGCCACCAATATATTTATCCCAAAGAGGGAAAGGAATATCGGAAAACCTAGAATAAAGAAAGGATAAGAAAAGGTCTTTCGACCAGAGATAGGGTACGGGAGTCGGTTACGCGAGGGGAAGGTATTAGCACCCCTCACGTCTGTGGTACTCCACAGGATCCACCTATGTTTGTTCTATTCTAAGGGTGTATAAATCTAAAGCTCAATCACTAAGGGGAATGCATGCAAATGAAAGAAAAGAAACACGGGGAAAATAAGGTTTATAAATAGTTGTGCTCGCTTAGGCCCCGCGACCCAATGCCTACGTATCCTTTTCAGGAATCAGAGCGCCGTAGTTCGGCTCTTTAGTTTTTGTTTGTTTTTGTGTTTTTTAGTTGAACAGTTACATTCGCACTCCGCTGCTCGACCTCTGGAGTCTTAAGCTGGGAATGGAGCGGAAATAACGTGTCCAATTAGGAGAAAGAATGCCCTGAAGGCAAGAGAAAGAATGCCTCGGAGGCAAGAGAGAGAAGAGAGAAGATTGGTTTGTATTTTTTAGGGTAATTCCATGATGAACAAAACCCAATACAAGGTTCCGCACCACTTCATTACTTTGATTTAGGTCTGAACCTTTATTAGATATTTTAGATGTTTTTGATTGGTGATTTTTAAGGGGAATTAATCTGCGAGTTGAATCACATAGAATGTATGATGTCAAAGAAACAGATTAGGGAATGAATCTCACTCATTTCTCTACATGGATAGAGAAACAGATTAGGGAATGAATCCCACTCATTTCTCTAATAATCGAGAAACAGATTAGGGAATGAATCCCACTCATTTCTCTTTGTAGTGATCGAGAAACAGATTAGGGAATGGATCCCACTCATTTCTCTCTCACTAAGTGTTCGAGAAACAGATTAGGGAATAAATCCCACTCGTTTCTCTCCCACTTTTAATGTGATTCGCCTCTTCCTTTGTTAAGTGTTTTAAAGTTGAAAAGGAAAAGGGACAAAACTAGCCTAAGATGAAAACTAGCCTAATATGATGGGAACCTCTAATTCCTAAGGTTGTCATGGTTTCTACCTAATGGTTAGGAGCAAAAAGCGACATGAGAATATAAGCATAAGCGGAGATCGAAATTACAAGTAAAAATACAAGTAAATAACGATACAAGAATTAGTGTAAAATGGCTAACATAAACACTTGAAAATATGGTACAAGACATGAAAGTGAACAATGCAAAATAGTACAAAAATCGAATTTAAAATACTATTATTTTTATGGTTTTTATGAAGGAAATTGAATTACAAGTCAAGTAAAAGACTAAAACAAAATAGCCTAAAACTACTATTTTTAGTGATTATTTTTATGTCAAAAAGATTGCCTAAAATTCCAACAAAATTAACGATTTTTATTGTTTTTTAGAACTTAGAAAATATTGGAAAAACTAAAGAAAATCTCTTAATTCTAATTAGAAAATAATATGAAACAAGGGGGTGAAGACTGGAAACAGGGGTGTGGTTGGTACAGGGAGCAGGCCCATCCAGATGGAGGCCCAGAGGCGCTTTTTGTTCAGTATCTTTTTTGGCCAAAAATGGTATGGGCCTCAGGGGGTGAATCAGAATTTCGGCCCAAGAGTTATGTTGATTCAGATTTCATTATTCACAGATTTTATTATCGATTCCATTATTGTTAACTAAGTCTATACTTATGTTACATTAATACGTTAATTAGCAAGATTAGATGTTATCAGATTAATACCAGACTTTATGTAAAATATAATCAAGCAATAAAATAAAAAAAGGAATTTAGGGTTACTTGTGGCTATCAGACTTGCAAACTCATCTTCTCTTTCTCTCTCACGAACACGACGGCGGCCGGAGCATTTCACTATCTCCGTCGAGCAACTTGCAGCGGTCAGAGAAATCCGATTCGGATCCATCTTGATCTCCCTCGATTCTGCTCGCGATATCCTCTTCTTCTTCTTTTTTTTTTTTGATTCCTTCTTCTGAGTTGTTGATGGCGCTGCGTCTTTGTTGTTGTCGATAGGGTTGAAGAATGATTCGGTGATGACGGTACTACTGAAGGTCGTCAAAGGAGATTGATGACGTTGCAATTGCGAATTCGTGGAGATTGCGGTGATATCATGGATGATTGAGGGTTCCAGAATGAAGTTAAAGTGATGATATGCGTTGGAGATGAAGATTGAAGATGATGCGAAATAAACGCAAAGGATGAAACAACTCTTCAGGTGAGTATTTGATTCTTCTATCAATTTCTGTATTCGACACCTCTTCTTTTTCTTTCTGAAATTCTGTGAATCGTTGTTGTTGAATAGGAGAGTCTTGAGATTGATGATTGGTGAAGAGGTTGATTGTATGGTGAATTGTGAAAGATGGTGATGAATGTTCAAGTGAAGAATGGAAGAAGGCGAGGGTGATGATGAATGAATGAAGGTTGAGAAGAAGATGAAGAATGTTGAAGAGTGAAGCAAAGAAGTGGTGGAGGATTGGTGTTGATTGATGAAGATGATGAGAGGCTCAAGGTGAGAAAAATGGGAGAGAGTGAAGGTGAGTTTGAAGAATGAATAGAAAAATGGTGGAGAATTGTGGTGGGTGAAGATTGCAAAAAGGTAGAGGTTAAAGAATATATAGAGGTGAAGGTCAGTTGATCTGAATTTCTGTTAAACTGTTAGTTATGTGTTAATTTTCTGTTATAGTCTGTTAAAGCTTGTAACTGTTAGTTACAAAACGGTTAGGGGTTAGTTAGGAGAAGTAACCGAAACTGGTTAGGGTGGTTAAGTTATGTTTTTGGTAGTTAGAAGTATTGTTAGGTTTCTGTTATGTAGTTAAGAAATTGGTTAGAGGTGCTGTTATAAAACTGCTTAGGAAGTTAGTTACAAATCTGTTTTTGGTGGTTATAAGGTTAGTTAGAAGTAAGGATGTGAAGAGAAATTAGTTAGGGAAGCTGTTAGTTAAAACAGTTAGGAAGAGGTTTAGAAATAGGTTAGGACAGTTAGGTGTTGAAAGGGTTATGTTTGGAATGTGTGTATATTTTTTGTGTGGAGACTAAACTGAGCAAGTTTGGATTTAATAAATTTGTATGAAGTGAATCGCTACAGGGACTGATTTTGTATTGCAGGGCTATTTCGGTTTCTTTATATGCAGAGTACCATTTATTTGATTCATGTGTGACTTAAACTGAACTTGAATATAGCATAGTGATGATGCTGATTAGTGTTGCAGGTTTTGGCTTGGCTTGAAACATGAGGCGTGAGGATATGAAAGCTTGAAGTGGATATGTTCGAGATGGATCGTGTGCAATGTGAAAAGCTTGAAACCTGAATTTGTTGAATTTTGTAACATGTACTTAGATGGCTGCAGCAAGTTCTTTTTTCCTCGATATAATCTTTCCTTTGCGATTTGTAGTGCCTCTGTAATAAGTTAGGATTATCAATTTGTAGGCTTGGAATATAATGTGATGCATTCTTGGAAAGTGCAATGTAACTTTTGGTCTTTGTAATGTATTTGGATTTGTAAGATGAAGCTTTAATTTCCTCTTCCCTTGATTATACTCCACTTATCAATTCAAACATTTGTTTTAAACTTGCCATGTGAAAGAATGTCATGAGATAAATTCAGTCCCAAATACCCTGAGTGGTCACCTTTTCCCAGTTGTGTTAGAAATTCCAAATTCCTTTGATTGTGTATAGCAATAACCATTAGGTTTGAAATTGCAACGAGGAAGTCCCTTGAATAAAAAAATAAATGCACTGTTCCTTCATGATATACAAATCAAATGAATGAGCGTGTTCTTTGTAATTCGTGACTCAAAATGCAAGCATTTCACCTACGATTCTTTCCATCTTGCCATCTTTAAGATACTTTACTAAATTGAACCAATTTTGAATGAGTGATGAACATCCACATTCTTTGGTGGTCTACTCTCCGCAATGCCTCGTGCTTCAACGATAAATTGATTAAAGAGACCATGTTCTTGGATTAATGAACATAAACGTAGCAATATATAGCCTGAATCCAACCCTACTTCACGGTCCTCAATTGACCTTTACCAAGCTCAAACGGAACGAATAAGAGCCATAATCCAGGATCCTTGAGCCCATACCGAATTTACTGGTTAATGGTGCATGTTGTATTTAAATGACCTAATGGATGTATGCAGATGAATGTGAAACTTTAAGCCAGTTAGAAATAAATATTAGGTGGGCAAATTTTGGGGTGCAACAGCTGCCCCTATTTAATCGTCTTAAACCTGAAAGTGAGATTGGCGCTAACCTTTCGAGCATTCGAGGTAGAAGAAGATTAAATACCAAGTGAACCTAAAAATTTGCTTGGAGAAAGATGAGATCCACTGGGATGAAAATGATATCAACTCTAAGGAAGATTGTATCAACTCTGGGTTGAACAAATTAACTCTGAGTTAGAAACGAAATAAACATCAACTCTGGGTTAAAAGAAAATTAGGTCAACTCTGGGTCGAAAAATAAAAGGAAGTCAGCTCGGGGTTGGATAAGAGATAAACATCAATTCTGGATTGAGAATGAAAAGGGAAATCAGTATTAGTGGGACAGGATATAAGCATCAACTCTGGGTCGAGAAAGAAAGCAAGGAAATCAACTCTGGGTTGAACAGGGAATTGGATAATAACTATGGGTTGAAAGAGGAAAGATGAACAATTAGAAATAACCGTCAACTCTGGGTTGAATAAAAGAAAAGATAACCGTCAACTCTGGGTTGAGTGGGGAAGAAAGAATATAACCGTCAACTCTGGGTTGAGAGGGAAAGATAAAAGACAACCGTCAACTCTGGGTTGAGTGGGAAAGGAGAAAAGATAACCGTCAACTCTGGGTTGAGTGGGAAGAGACAAAAGATAACCGTCAACTCTGGGTTGAGTGGGAAAGGGGAAAAGATTACCGTCAACTCTGGGTTGAGTGGGAAGAGACAAAAGATAACCGTCAACTCTGGGTTGAGAGGGAAAGATAAAAGACAACCGTCAACTCTGGGTTGAGTGGAAATGATAATCAATTCTGGATTGAACAAAGGACAACCGTCAACTCTGGGTTGAGTGGGAAAAAGGAACTAATCAATTCTGGATTGAATAAAAGATAACCATCAACTCTGGGTTGAGGAAAAAAGAATCAATTCTGGATTGAACAAAGGACAACCGTCAACTCTGGGTTGAGTGGGAAAAAGGAACTAATCAATTCTGGATTGAATAAAAGATAACCATCAACTCTGGGTTGAGGAAAAAAGAATCAATTCTGGATTGAACAAAGGACAACCGTCAACTCTGGGTTGAGTGGGAAAAAGGAACTAATCAATTCTGGATTGAATAAAAGGTAACCATCAACTCTGGGTTGAGGAAAAAAGAATCAATTCTGGATTGAACAAAGGACAACCGTCAACTCTGGGTTGAGTGGGAAAAAGGAACTAATCAATTCTGGATTGAATAAAAGGTAACCATCAACTCTGGGTTGAGGAAAAAAGAATCAATTCTGGATTGAACAAAGGACAACCGTCAACTCTGGGTTGAGTGGGAAAAAGAAAACAATAAGACATAACCGTCAACTCTGGGTTGAGTGGGAAAAAGAAATCAATAAGACATAACCGTCAACTCTGAGTTGAGTGGGAAGAGATAATTAACTCGGGGTTAAAAGATTAAAGGAGAGTCAACTCTGGGTTGGACACAAAAACATCAACTCTGGGTTGAAGAAAGATGAACATGATTGACTTTGGGAGATGACACCACAATGGTAACTCTGAGTGATCCAGTAGAATATCAACTGAATGTTTTGTAGGGACCTCATCTGATGAGTAACTTGGCTTATGCTTCACATGCAATGCTTGATTTGTTTTATGCACTTCGGGAGATACAATGTAATAGATTCTATATGCAGTGTACTGATTGATCAGGGTTTTTGCTTTTGATATGGAATAGATTAGGTGGAGTTCTGAAACTCTGTTTCAGAATCAAGGTGGGGTGGATGCCCCTGATTTGTTGATGATTGGATCATGCAGGAGAAATGATAATGAAAATGCAATGATATGCATGATGTATGTATGATTATGAATGGAATGATTGTTTCCATGATGCTAGGAGTGAATGGAGGGTTCCTTGCAGGAAGGTTGTTGCTTGAAGGATAGAACTTGTGAATGTGAGGTGTTTGACTTGACTCCTCGACACTTGTCTCGATATCTGACACTTGATTGAGGATGAAGAAATGAATTGTTACTAGCTTGCCCCAGCATGTATGATCTCTTGAGATAGAACTTTGATAATGCTTGAATCATGGAGATTTGTAATGGTCTGCCCCAGTGTTGATCATGGAATGAATGCCCCAGATTGAAGGGAACTCTTCCACCAAATGGATGTTAGAGATATTTTCTCGGTGGATGACCAACCTTTGCCTTTGTAAGATTACTCGATGGAATTTCAATGTTGAACTTTCCTTGGTATCAAGTACTTATTTTCATGTTAGAGACAATTTTGTTTTGAAAAAGATAATGAGAATGCAATGCACATGTTAATCTCAAAGAAAAAGTTTTATTTGTCAAAATGTTGTACTGATACTAACACAAGTGACACAGCAACATTAGGAGTCAGTTTGACATGATTTTACAGTTTGTATGCTTTCGGAACGAACCCTACTTCAATTAGGACTTTTGAGGGTTGTAACGTGGTCGGGTTCACGGTTTAAGAAACAAAGGATAAAGGCTCAAGTTCTACTTAACCCACCCCTCTTCGTGATGTTCTCCAGTCCTACATTCAGCTAGTTCGACACGAGTGTTCACCTTTCAGGAAGGATTGTGATGGATGAGGATCCTTTGTGACTTTGATGGAGGTGGCAGCCACCCTTTGGTGCTTTTTGTTGATGGTCACAACAACTTGTCCCTTGGAGGATTTTTCTTTTGCTTTTGCCTTTTGCTTTCCCTAACTTTTGCCTGGACAAGAAGTTTCTTTTGACTTTGGTTTTCGTTGTCCAGCGGGGTATGCCCTAATTTTTGCCTAAGTCATTTGCTTCAAAGCTTTTTTCTTTTTTTCTTTTGACTTAGCGGGCTATTGTTTCTTTTTTTTTTTATCATGATTCATAACTTTCTTTTCATTCTCTTCTCTTTTTTTTTTCGTTCGGGAACAAGTTGTATGACTTTGTTGATTGATTTGACGAAAAGGTTGTGACTGCCTTCTTCTTAGTGGATGAGAGACATCCATTGTGGATTGTGCTCTTCCTCTTTTTGTTGTGAGATCTGAGATATGATTGATCCTCTGATGGAATACCTGAAAGTTGAGCGCTCGGTCGCACTAACTGAAGACTACCCTGCCCCTGGTTAAGATTGAGGGTTTTGCATTTTTTTGAAAAGAAACTACTACTCCATAGGCTCAAAGGGGTTTACGAAGGTTTCACTCCCTTATAACTCCGGTGTTTAGGAATTGAAACAATGCCTGTACATCCTCAGCAGGATCTTGTTCCAAAAGCATACAATTAGTGATTCATGGGTTTTTGATTTTTCATCATTCTCCTTTTTTAGTTGCTTAAGACAAATGAGTGAAGTATCAATGAACATAATGACAAGAATGAAATGATTTGAGAAAAACATGTATATTGCATTATTTTTATTTATTCAAACAGAATGAGTTTCTTACAATGAGAAGTACTTGATAACAACGAAAATAGTACAATTGAGAATACTAGAGAAATCTATACAATGGCAAGCTTGGCCTTATTATGATGCAAATGAAATGTTCTTTGACAAACATAAAGTCTTTAGGATCCTTTGGTGGAAGGTGCCCCTTTAGGAGGCATGGAGTTTTCTGATAGCAGCTTGATCTTGTTTGTAATTCCCCATGATTCTTTGTCTGTTGTCATGTCAGATAACGGTGTTGAGGAATCCTCTTGACTGATCTGATGGAGAGGAAGAGTGGTAAGAGTATTGGTAACCATGGATGCACATGCATGAATGCAAAATGTTAATGATGATGCAAATGCAACATAAATCAGGATCAAGGATCAAGGCCTCTTGGATAACAACTTCTCATGGTCAATAAGATATGGTCGAATCCTCCAGATTCAGAGGTTCGACGTTGCTTTCTGGATAAATAGCTCGTGCATAAGTCAAAGATGGTCGAACCCTCCAGATTCAGAGGTTCGACGTTGATTCTGATAGATAACCTTTGTATAAGTCACATAAGGTCAAACCCTCCAGATTCAGAGGTTCGACGTTGATTATGATAGATAGTCTGAACGGGCACAGGGTGGGATGGAGGCTTGTTTTCCTGCAAAACAAAATTTCCCAACCCCTCTCACAGGTAGGATCTAGTATATGGTAGGTCAAAAAGGTCACCAGCGTTAACAGTTCTCCTGAGACACCATCATCGTTGCAAATACATGCCAACGATGGTATCCCATTTGAACCTCGACTGGTCGTGGGTCTCATGATCGCAATCAACAGAACCTGACATTCTGTTGGCGTCATGACTATCCACTCTATCCTAGGTAGCCTATGTATCACTCTGGCCTGGGTATTGGGCCTTTTACCTCATAGAAATCCCACCCAACCTGCAAACAGAGAAAATATGTGGCCCCCACGGGGACCCATAATATAGTCCAGGATGCGAGAAAATAAACATGATATGCGAGCAATAAATAGTCATGATATGCAATGCATAAAGAAATAAAGCAATAAAGAAATAAAGCAATAAAGCAGTAAAGCAATAAAACAATAAATCAATAAATGAACACCCAAAGAAAAGAAAGCAAACACAAGCTAGGATCGACTAAGCTAGGTCCCCAGCAGAGTCGCCAGCTGTCGCACGCTCGCGAAATGTGAACAGAGTCGCCACCAATATATTTATCCCAAAGAGGGAAAGGAATATCGGAAAACCTAGAATAAAGAAAGGATAAGAAAAGGTCTTTCGACCAGAGATAGGGTACGGGAGTCGGTTACGCGAGGGGAAGGTATTAGCACCCCTCACGTCTGTGGTACTCCACAGGATCCACCTATGTTTGTTCTATTCTAAGGGTGTATAAATCTAAAGCTCAATCACTAAGGGGAATGCATGCAAATGAAAGAAAAGAAACACGGGGAAAATAAGGTTTATAAATAGTTGTGCTCGCTTAGGCCCCGCGACCCAATGCCTACGTATCCTTTTCAGGAATCAGAGCGCCGTAGTTCGGCTCTTTAGTTTTTGTTTGTTTTTGTGTTTTTTAGTTGAACAGTTACATTCGCACTCCGCTGCTCGACCTCTGGAGTCTTAAGCTGGGAATGGAGCGGAAATAACGTGTCCAATTAGGAGAAAGAATGCCCTGAAGGCAAGAGAAAGAATGCCTCGGAGGCAAGAGAGAGAAGAGAGAAGATTGGTTTGTATTTTTTAGGGTAATTCCATGATGAACAAAACCCAATACAAGGTTCCGCACCACTTCATTACTTTGATTTAGGTCTGAACCTTTATTAGATATTTTAGATGTTTTTGATTGGTGATTTTTAAGGGGAATTAATCTGCGAGTTGAATCACATAGAATGTATGATGTCAAAGAAACAGATTAGGGAATGAATCCCACTCATTTCTCTACATGGATAGAGAAACAGATTAGGGAATGAATCCCACTCATTTCTCTAATAATCGAGAAACAGATTAGGGAATGAATCCCACTCATTTCTCTTTGTAGTGATCGAGAAACAGATTAGGGAATGGATCCCACTCATTTCTCTCTCACTAAGTGTTCGAGAAACAGATTAGGGAATAAATCCCACTCGTTTCTCTCCCACTTTTAATGTGATTCGCCTCTTCCTTTGTTAAGTGTTTTAAAGTTGAAAAGGAAAAGGGACAAAACTAGCCTAAGATGAAAACTAGCCTAATATGATGGGAACCTCTAATTCCTAAGGTTGTCATGGTTTCTACCTAATGGTTAGGAGCAAAAAGCGACATGAGAATATAAGCATAAGCGGAGATCGAAATTACAAGTAAAAATACAAGTAAATAACGATACAAGAATTAGTGTAAAATGGCTAACATAAACACTTGAAAATATGGTACAAGACATGAAAGTGAACAATGCAAAATAGTACAAAAATCGAATTTAAAATACTATTATTTTTATGGTTTTTATGAAGGAAATTGAATTACAAGTCAAGTAAAAGACTAAAACAAAATAGCCTAAAACTACTATTTTTAGTGATTATTTTTATGTCAAAAAGATTGCCTAAAATTCCAACAAAATTAACGATTTTTATTGTTTTTTAGAACTTAGAAAATATTGGAAAAACTAAAGAAAATCTCTTAATTCTAATTAGAAAATAATATGAAACAAGGGGGTGAAGACTGGAAACAGGGGTGTGGTTGGTACAGGGAGCAGGCCCATCCAGATGGAGGCCCAGAGGCGCTTTTTGTTCAGTATCTTTTTTGGCCAAAAATGGTATGGGCCTCAGGGGGTGAATCAGAATTTCGGCCCAAGAGTTATGTTGATTCAGATTTCATTATTCACAGATTTTATTATCGATTCCATTATTGTTAACTAAGTCTATACTTATGTTACATTAATACGTTAATTAGCAAGATTAGATGTTATCAGATTAATACCAGACTTTATGTAAAATATAATCAAGCAATAAAATAAAAAAAGGAATTTAGGGTTACTTGTGGCTATCAGACTTGCAAACTCATCTTCTCTTTCTCTCTCACGAACACGACGGCGGCCGGAGCATTTCACTATCTCCGTCGAGCAACTTGCAGCGGTCAGAGAAATCCGATTCGGATCCATCTTGATCTCCCTCGATTCTGCTCGCGATATCCTCTTCTTCTTCTTTTTTTTTTTGATTCCTTCTTCTGAGTTGTTGATGGCGCTGCGTCTTTGTTGTTGTCGATAGGGTTGAAGAATGATTCGGTGATGACGGTACTACTGAAGGTCGTCAAAGGAGATTGATGACGTTGCAATTGCGAATTCGTGGAGATTGCGGTGATATCATGGATGATTGAGGGTTCCAGAATGAAGTTAAAGTGATGATATGCGTTGGAGATGAAGATTGAAGATGATGCGAAATAAACGCAAAGGATGAAACAACTCTTCAGGTGAGTATTTGATTCTTCTATCAATTTCTGTATTCGACACCTCTTCTTTTTCTTTCTGAAATTCTGTGAATCGTTGTTGTTGAATAGGAGAGTCTTGAGATTGATGATTGGTGAAGAGGTTGATTGTATGGTGAATTGTGAAAGATGGTGATGAATGTTCAAGTGAAGAATGGAAGAAGGCGAGGGTGATGATGAATGAATGAAGGTTGAGAAGAAGATGAAGAATGTTGAAGAGTGAAGCAAAGAAGTGGTGGAGGATTGGTGTTGATTGATGAAGATGATGAGAGGCTCAAGGTGAGAAAAATGGGAGAGAGTGAAGGTGAGTTTGAAGAATGAATAGAAAAATGGTGGAGAATTGTGGTGGGTGAAGATTGCAAAAAGGTAGAGGTTAAAGAATATATAGAGGTGAAGGTCAGTTGATCTGAATTTCTGTTAAACTGTTAGTTATGTGTTAATTTTCTGTTATAGTCTGTTAAAGCTTGTAACTGTTAGTTACAAAACGGTTAGGGGTTAGTTAGGAGAAGTAACCGAAACTGGTTAGGGTGGTTAAGTTATGTTTTTGGTAGTTAGAAGTATTGTTAGGTTTCTGTTATGTAGTTAAGAAATTGGTTAGAGGTGCTGTTATAAAACTGCTTAGGAAGTTAGTTACAAATCTGTTTTTGGTGGTTATAAGGTTAGTTAGAAGTAAGGATGTGAAGAGAAATTAGTTAGGGAAGCTGTTAGTTAAAACAGTTAGGAAGAGGTTTAGAAATAGGTTAGGACAGTTAGGTGTTGAAAGGGTTATGTTTGGAATGTGTGTATATTTTTTGTGTGGAGACTAAACTGAGCAAGTTTGGATTTAATAAATTTGTATGAAGTGAATCGCTACAGGGACTGATTTTGTATTGCAGGGCTATTTCGGTTTCTTTATATGCAGAGTACCATTTATTTGATTCATGTGTGACTTAAACTGAACTTGAATATAGCATAGTGATGATGCTGATTAGTGTTGCAGGTTTTGGCTTGGCTTGAAACATGAGGCGTGAGGATATGAAAGCTTGAAGTGGATATGTTCGAGATGGATCGTGTGCAATGTGAAAAGCTTGAAACCTGAATTTGTTGAATTTTGTAACATGTACTTAGATGGCTGCAGCAAGTTCTTTTTTCCTCGATATAATCTTTCCTTTGCGATTTGTAGTGCCTCTGTAATAAGTTAGGATTATCAATTTGTAGGCTTGGAATATAATGTGATGCATTCTTGGAAAGTGCAATGTAACTTTTGGTCTTTGTAATGTATTTGGATTTGTAAGATGAAGCTTTAATTTCCTCTTCCCTTGATTATACTCCACTTATCAATTCAAACATTTGTTTTAAACTTGCCATGTGAAAGAATGTCATGAGATAAATTCAGTCCCAAATACCCTGAGTGGTCACCTTTTCCCAGTTGTGTTAGAAATTCCAAATTCCTTTGATTGTGTATAGCAATAACCATTAGGTTTGAAATTGCAACGAGGAAGTCCCTTGAATAAAAAAATAAATGCACTGTTCCTTCATGATATACAAATCAAATGAATGAGCGTGTTCTTTGTAATTCGTGACTCAAAATGCAAGCATTTCACCTACGATTCTTTCCATCTTGCCATCTTTAAGATACTTTACTAAATTGAACCAATTTTGAATGAGTGATGAACATCCACATTCTTTGGTGGTCTACTCTCCGCAATGCCTCGTGCTTCAACGATAAATTGATTAAAGAGACCATGTTCTTGGATTAATGAACATAAACGTAGCAATATATAGCCTGAATCCAACCCTACTTCACGGTCCTCAATTGACCTTTACCAAGCTCAAACGGAACGAATAAGAGCCATAATCCAGGATCCTTGAGCCCATACCGAATTTACTGGTTAATGGTGCATGTTGTATTTAAATGACCTAATGGATGTATGCAGATGAATGTGAAACTTTAAGCCAGTTAGAAATAAATATTAGGTGGGCAAATTTTGGGGTGCAACAGAAGTTCCCCTAAAGATCAGGATTTCACTCTCTCCAAGACAGGGTTCATATTAAATGATACAGGCTTCAGATTCATCAAGATCGTCAAATTAGAGTTTTCTGACCAAAGCCAACCCTGTTGACCTTTTTGGTCAAGATTTAATCAGGAAATGATTGTGGATGTGAAAATGTGGTTGTCTTGAAGAAATATCACTCACTGAAGCTTAGTTGGTTGAAAATGGATTGAGAATCGGGTCAAAAGCGGATTAATCGGGAAATTCAGCTGAAATCAAAAAAATCAGGAAATGTCGACTTTTTGGTCAAAGTCAAAGTCAACTGCCAAATGTTGTTCTTTTGTGGGAAAATCGAAGAAATAAATAAAATCAAGAAACATTCAAATTTCCATTTTGGGAATGGTAGTGGAAATGTGAAGTTGCCAAAAATAGAAAAAAAACACTTAGAAAATATTTGAGGATTTGAAAATAGTCAAGCAGCTGACTTTGAGCCTAATTTACACGTGGATACAAGCCTCAAATCAAAACAAGCTCAACACCAAAAATGTCCATCCCATGGCCCTCTACAATGTTGTAGTTGGGAGTTTTTTCATATGACATATGGATTGAGAGTTATTGAAGGGAGAAGTTGGCAAAATCTCACTGCATCCAAGTCATATTGCTGGGCAAAGTTTCTGGGCAGCGTAGGCATTTCCACAAGCACTTGGCATGTCATTTTGAAGAGCTATTTTAGGAACCTGTAAGCGTGCCATGAACCCAAGCAGCGTATCAATTTTTTCTCCTTCGTGCCCTTTACCAAACAAACAAAGAATAATAGAAATTGGTTGTGTGTTGAGTAAATTAGAGAGGCTAAAAGTGGTGACCATGCGAAGGTAACTCCGGGCGTGTGACTGGGCCAGAAGTTCGAGTCATGCGTAGGCATTTCGTCGAGCAGGTGAGGTGCCATTTTTAAGTCAGGTTATGGGAAGATGCAAGTGTCCAATTGACTCAAATTCAGTGCCAATCTACTTCTTTCCATGTCATCTTTCCATTGATATCCTGAACACAACATTTGATCAAGAGAATAATTACTTGTGGAGTCTCAAAGTCATGCTCTGACCCAAAGTTTGATTTGTCAAAATTCTAAGTCAAGCAAGGCATGCACGCATACAGTCCTAGCACCAGGGTAATATCTCATGTTCATGATCATTATTCTCATCCTTCCAGGCATTATTATAAGAACTTCCAAACACCAAAATTGGTCTATTCCGCCTCCTCTTCGAATTGACACCAAGTTGGCATTGTTTGAAGACCTATAGTGGAAGTTATTAACATATGAAGTGGGTGCCATGGACATTGTTTGAAGGAGTAGGCTATAAAGCTATTGCATCAGACCATTCCCTTTATAACCATGCAATGCTCTTGAATCTAAAAGGATATAAAAAGTTTACTCAAACTACCACACTTGCTCCCTAAGTCTTGAAGAGAAATGCTAAGCTGCAAACAACCCCACCATAGAACACAAGGAACACACATATATAAGCACTCGACTCATTCACTTTTAAGGGGGAGGACTTCACATTTTCAGTTTTTTTTTCTTCTCACTCACCTTTCGATTTCTCTCTTCACTCTCTCCAAGCTCTCATTTTTCTCTCATCACTCTTCTCTCTCTCTCTCTCTACAAAGTTTGTTACAATCTTGTAACAAACTCATCAACCTTCATCTTCATTCTCACACAATCATCATCTTCATCACCTTTCAATCACCATTATGGTTTCAATCGAAACTTAATACAAGCTCCAAAGCATCACCATCATCTTCATCAATCATCTCCATAATCGTTTTGTGATCACCACTTTCAAGAGAAACAAACTCATCAACCTTCATCTTCATTCTCCACTGCAAATCATCATCATCATTCGCAAGGATCAAGGATTGCAACGCAACTGTAGAATTCTCTTTCAAATCTTGATCAAGGCTTCTCCAAGTAAGATTCTTTTTCCCTTGCATTAGAAGCATGTATAGGCCTGGAACCCGTCATCAGGGATTGGGTTAGGACAATTAGACCGCCATGTTTTCATTGTATGTGTTGCATATGGTGCATGAATATGTTTTCATTGAACTTGAATTCGGTTTGCGTGATATAGTTCCTGTATGAATGTATGAGTTGCGTATTTGAGTTCCTTGTAGCATGAGGAGTATTTTGGTATCCCTTTTGTGTGCATTAGTGAAACTTTTTGAATGTTAGGGTTCACTTGATGCCTTCGGTTTGCATGATAGAGATAGGGTTAATAAAATCTAGCACCGGATCTGTAATCAGCACGAAATTCCGAGTAGAAAGGTGCTATCTTTTTTACATTTCCGAAAAATTTGTTCATCGCCGCCGTGAGTGAGGTCGGAGAAGACGACCGGAGAGAGCATCTCCGGCGTCTGCGTGTCTGTGATATTCCCCCCACCTGCGCTTACGTGGCGCGTTGTAACTGGCTGATGCTCCCATTTAATTTGATCAGTTTGTCTTTTTCATATCATTGGTTAAAGACTTGTTAGCACGTGATTGGCCCAGGTTTTTTTTGTTTTATTCATTTAAGTTCCAAATGCCCAATTGATATGCTAGTTTTCTTTTTCATGTCACGTTTTAATATGTAAAATCATGTGTTAAATAAATGACATGCTGAAGATAATAATTGAAATAAGAAATAAGTGGTATGTGTAAATCCTGGGCCACGTTTCTGATTGGGCTCAGCACTATCCTGATTTCTACGCCCCCTTTTCTAGCCCATGCACCATATAACTAAGATGTAGTTCAAATCTTTTTTACTAACACACCCCCTGGCTAACAGATTTTGAAAAATGTTTAGAAATTGTTTCTTCTCTAATTTTTGACTTGTAATTCGAATTCTATTGGAATAAAAATGAACAAAAATATATTTTAAATAGAATAATGTGTGTAGAAATTTTTGATATTTTGTTAGAATTTTAGAACTTAGTTTGTTGTTTTTAATAAATCATTTTCTTTCAACATGTTCATTGAGTCTTTAAGTTTGATCGGTTTTGCAAATTAATTTTGTTTAATACCTTAGGAGTAGAATTTAATTGCCATTTTTTGTGTGATATCAGTAGACTCATATACCATATTGTGTGAAAAAAATAAAAGTTTAATTCTATGTTTTGGTTAGGTTTTCATTATATTTTCTATACCCGATTTATGTACGTTCCTAAACGGATAACCATGTGAATTTGACCTATAATTTGCTTTGCCTTTATGCAATTGACTTAGTTTCTTTTTGTACATATAAGTAGGGATGTTTAGAGGTCCTAAGACCTGGAGTTGAATTTTTCAAGTCATGTTTTCTTATTTTACTTGATTTTTCTTTCTCACTAGTAAATAACTCACCTTTGGTTAACGATTGTACCATAACTTGTCCGAATGACCTATAATTTTGTATGAAACTTTGTGACTTGATTCCATGATTGTTTAGACACATATTAGAGGCTATTTGCTACTGACTTCCATCATTTGAATACATCTTTCTAACTTCACTCCTAATTTGAATGCTATTAACTAGTCTTGACCTAGTTTTGTATAGTTTTGTTAGAACTTTGATTGTTTTGAGTTAATTGACTAACATAGATTGGTACAAGGTCTTGGACCTATAAATGAACTAATTGCTACTGACTTTAAGCTTTGTTCATGTTCTCATTTACTTTTTGTTTCGATTAATGGATGTTTGTTCGCTAATTGTTAAGTGACGATTTATGCGATACTTTGGTAACTCTTTGTGAATATTTTCGTATAGTGCCATATGGCTTTTGTGTTTGATTTAGGACACTAATTTCCTTGGTTTGCTACTGCCCTAGGGCTTTCTTCCCTCTTTCTCATGCTTTGCCTCTTCTTATACACTTTGATTCTTGTTAGTTTAAAAGGCGACGATTGTTTGTTCTTCCTCCACCTTTTGTGGATTGTTTCCTCTTGGGATTCATTGTGTGTAGTCTCTCTTAGGAGTAGACTTGGTTAGGGACTTCATTAAGTCACCTACCTTGCTTGTTGCTTTTTCTAATCTCTTACTATATGCTTACCATGTTCCCTTAGGGTGGTGACTTCAATCTTCATTAAGATTAGTCACATAGAACAACTTAGGTTGTAGACTATGCATGATAACATAGGTAGAGATCCCTTATCCTTGACCTTAGGGTCACTTGTAGAATAGAATAACTTAGATTAGAGAATAGGTTAGTTCCCCTTTGTTCATTCTTTTTTCTTTCTTTTTCAACTTTAAAACACTAATAAATAAAGAGGCGAATCACATTAAGAAAGTGATAGAGAAATGAGTGGGATTCATTCCCTAATCTGTTTCTCAATCACTTAGTGGCATAGAAATGAGTGGGATTCATTCCCTAATCTGTTTCTCGGTCACTATTTAATGGGAGAGAAATGAGTGGGATTCATTCCCTAATCTGTTTCTCAAACATTAGTTAATGGGATAGAAATGAGTGGGATTCATTCCCTAATCTGTTTCTTGAACATTATATAATGGGATAGAAGTGAGTGGGATTCATTCCCTAATCTGCTTCTTGATCATTATACATTTTATGTGATTCTAATCGCAAAGTAAATTCCCTTAAAAAATACCCAACCAAAAACATTTAAAACACTTAATAAAGGCTCGAATTAAAACAAAGTGACGAAGTGGTGCGAAACCTTGTATTGGGTTTTGTTCATCATGTAGTTACATAAAAAACACAAACCCAAGTTCATTCTTTTGCCTTGTTAGGCGCCTAAGAACAAGTTAAGTCCTTTCCAAAACTAGGCGTATAAGTCTCCAAAGGTCGAGCATCGTGGATTGTGACCTTAACCGCTGTTCAACTAAAAAACACAAAACAAATGGAAACTATGGAGCCGAACTACGGTCGTTCTGATTCCTGAAAAGGATACGTAGGCATTGGGTCGCGGGGCCTAAGCGAACACACTTGTAAATAATTCCTTCTTTTCCCCGTATTTCTCTTTTGCATGCATTCGCATTTAGGCTTAGACATAGATACACCCTTTAGATAGAAACAAACATAGGGGGATACCATCGAGTACGATGGGCGTGAGGGGTGCTAACACCTTCCCCTCGCGTAACCGACTCCCGTGCCCTGTTCTCTGGTCGAAAGACCTTGTTCTTGTTCTGAGTTAGGTTTCCTGGTATTCCTTTCCCTCGATGGGATAAATATATTAGTGGCGACCCTGATCCATTTTTCGCGGTAGCGACAGCTGGCGACTCTGCTGGGGATGTTGATAGACCTGTTGCTGGTCCATCCTTAGTGAGTCGATCCTAGCCTGCGTTTGTTTGTTTATTTACTGGGTGTTTATTTGTTTTTATGTCTATACCTTGTATATATGTTTACATGTTTACTTTTCTGCATGCATATCATGTTTATTTCTGTTTGCACATCATGCATATGGATTATATTCTGTGTTCCTTGGGGTCTTCTGTTCTGTTTTGCAGGTTGGGTGGGTTGTTCTATGAGGTAAAAGGCCCAATACCCAGGCCAGAGTTAACACATAGGATACCTAGGATAGAGTGGATAGTCATGACGCCAACAGAATGTCAGGTTCTGTTGATTGCGATCATGAGACCCACGACCAGCTGAGACTCGAATGGGATACCGTTGTTGGCATGTATTTGCAACAATGATGGTGTTTCAGGAGAGTTGCTAACGCTGGAGACCTTTTGACCTACCTTGACCTAGATTCACCTGTGAGTGGGGTGGGATATTCATGACAGGTACCGTTGGTGACTATTCTATTATGTTGGTGACTATGGTTCTCATGGGTTTGCGGTATCTATGCCGGACTTTTGATCCTGCAACATCTGATCTGGTTCAGAAGCAATATACACTTCTCCGATGTGGGGAGGATCTTTCATTGCATCATAATCATCATAGCATGTTTAATTTCAAAAAAAAAGAAGGAAAAAAAAGAAAAAAAAAAGAAAAGAAAAAAGAAAAAAAAAAAGAAAAAAGAAAAGAGATTAATATTCATATGCATGCCATTTTTCAGGTATCCAAAGTCAACACTTCTCATCAAGAATGGCTAACAGTGTGACCGTCAACAAAAAGACTACGAAGCATACCTTCTCTTGCAGTTTCTACCGTGAGGATATAACACCTTTGGTTCGATTGAGCACCCGAGTTACTGGGCAAAATTTGGATGAATTCAGAAAGACTTATGGCCACATTCTGCTTATGTTAACTACTCGTATTGATGAGTGGGGTCTCTACACCCTTCTTCAGTTTTATGATTCTGAGCTGCGCTGCTTTACCTTTCAAGATTACCAACTAGCCCCTACCCTCGAAGAGTATGCACACATTCTTCAAATCAAAGTTCAACATAAGGTTCCTTTTGTGTGTGCACCCGAGAAGCCCAAAATGGATCGCATTGCTGGTGCTCTTTATTTGAGCATGAAGGACGTTAAGGATAACTGGAAGCCTAATGGTGGGACCCATGGATTCTATGTGAAATTTCTGATGAGGGAAGCTGAAACCCTTGCTGATAAGGAAAAGTGGAAAGAATTCAATGCTCTCCTGGCCGTCATGATCTATGGATTAGTGATGTTCCCGAATATTCCAAATTTTGTTGATCTCACTGCCATTTGTCTCTTCATGGATCAAAATCCTGTACCCACTCTGTTGGCCGACACTTATTATGCCATCCATTCTAGGTATGGAAAAAAGGGATCAGTTGGGGGTTGTTTGCCAATACTGTACGAATGGTTTTCTTCACATTTGCCTAAAAGCGGAGCATTTGTCACTACAAGAGATTCACAGAAGTGGCCCCAAAGGATTATGGGACTTACTGCAAATGATATTGTTTGGTATCACCTCCGAACGGACATTGAGCAAGTTATAACCAGATGTGGAAGTTTTGGCAATGTTCCTCTCATAGGGACGAAAGGAGTTATCAACTATAATCCGAAGCTAGCACTGCGCCAGTTGGGTTTTGTACTGAAGGACAAGCCGTTGGATAAAGAGATATTTGAGTCCGTTTGCTTTGAAAAAGGAACCGACCCAGATGGTTTGGAGAAAGTAAGGAGTGCGTGGAACAAAATTCATACAGAAGACCGAACTACCTTGGGGGGAAAGAATGCTATTGCTAAGAAAGCTTATACTGAATGGGTTGAAGAAAGAGTTAAGGAGCGCCTGCTGCCTTTCCCGAAGGTTAGCCCTCTATATGAACAACCACCAGAGATTTTAACTGCCACTGTACCAGCTGAGGAGTACAACCAAGTACATGTAGAGAATATCAGGTTGCGAGAAAAAGGGGAAGACGCTAAAATAAAGTACTTCTTGGTGGATCAAAAAAGGGCTGAATTAGCACATGAGGTTAAAATACTGAAAGGAGGATCTTCCAGAGTTCAAAAAAGGGCCAGAACTGAAAAGGGTGAAAGAGCTACCACTGTTCGTATTGAGGACCATCAAAGGGTTATAGAAGAAGCGGTAAAGAAAGCAGAAGAAAAGCTCAAGCAAGAGTATAGAGAAGATTTAAGGGCTCACAAGCTCAGAGTAGAGAAAGAGGCTAGGGCCGAGATAAAGGGTTTGAAAAAGAAGCTGGAAGAGGAAACCACTCAGAGGGTAGCAATCAAGAAGAAGCTTGAAGAGGAAATTACTCAAAGGTTAGCCGTGGAGACACAACTTAAAGGTAGTCATCTCCGTTCCGCTCGACTAACAGAAGAGAATGCAAAGCTCAGAAACCAGATAGCAGAAATGGAAAGTACATCTGAAAAGAATACCCTCCCTGATTGCAAAGGATGTGAGAGCTTGGTGGCCCACTGTGATATGTTAGATGGGCAGCTGTTTCGCAAAGATGTGGTGATTCAAAGTTTTGTCAAAGGAAGAGATCGAGAAGTGACTAAGAAGATGTTTGATGAAACTAAGAAGTGGAGCGACGAGCACTTTAAACAAGGAGGACCTTTGTTTTACACCCAGATGGATTAGTGTTTGAGCTTGTATTTCACGACCACCACCAGGCTTGTTGGATGGGGTCCTTTATCTTTTCTGTTGTTTGAACTATCTTGTCAATGTATGGGTATGCCCAAACTCAAAAAGAGATTATTAATGAAATTTGAGTCTTTTTTGTTTCCTCTCGATGCTTATCTTTTGTCACATTGTTAAACATTCTTGATTAATATTAAATATTTTGGATACTCTGAAAATGGCACCTCACATCATATGCACACATGCACCTCATGCACATCATGCACAAACAGGTACATCAGATGGTGTTCTTATCTGACTGATCAAGTTTTCCCTTTCAGCAATTGCACCTCCGCCTACACATCGCTACTACACAAGGGCTAATCACTCACTGCAAATGGATCAGTTAAGGGACGATCTTATCCAGATGAGAACTCAGGTTACTGCTCAGATGGCTCAGTTCATGGAAGTCATGCAAAACATGGCTGATCGACAAGAAGAGCTCAGGATCCGAATGGACACAGTTGCTCAGGTTGTTGCGGACCCCCCGCAAAGAAACCCTGCTGATATTCGTGTCAATGGTGAGCCTGTGATCGGAGGACCGGGTGTGATTCCTCCTGCTACTAATCAAGGTAATCCTTATGGGCCTCCCCAGCCCATTCCTGAAGGACAAGCCACACAACAAATCAGAAGAGCTGCTGCCATCCCCGTGTTGGAAGAGGACCGACATGAGGATCTGTTTCCTGAAAGTGAGTTGGGATTTCCACATGATGCTGGAAGGTTGTTCAGAGGACTGGAGGAAAGGATGAGGGCCATGGAAGGCCAAGGACTTGGTATGGACATTAATGACTTGGGTTTGGTTCCTGGGGTCCGTGTGCCGCCGAAATTCAAAGTGCCAGATTTTGAGAAGTACAAGGGGAATACTTGTCCCAAGACCCATGTTCGAGCTTACTACCGCAAGATGCATGTCTATTCTGAAGATGAGGGGCTATTGATGCATTTCTTCCAAGATAGCCTAACTGGGGCATCTTTGGAATGGTATATGAGGCTGGAAAGAGCTAGTATTCGAAGCTGGAGAGACTTGGTTGATGCCTTCATAAAGCAGTATCAATATAATGTTGACATGGCACCCAATCGCACTCAATTGCAGAATCTATCTCAGAAAGCTAATGAATCCTTCAAAGAATACGCGCAAAAATGGCGCGAGTTGGCAGCCAGAGTTCAACCACCTATGCTGGAGAGAGAAATGATGGACCTGTTCACCAATACTTTGGAAGGTCAATACTATTCTGCTTGTTCTGCATCCTCGAGTTTCGCCGAGTTGGTCATGATTGGTGAGAGAATTGAAAGTGGAATCAAGGCTGGTAGAATTCAGAATCCGAGTGCTGCTAGTTCCTCCTCTGGGGTTGTTGGAAAGAAACCTTATAACGGGTTTGCCAAGAAAAGAGAAGGTGAGACGAGCGCTGCTTATTATGGTAAAGGCAAAAGCCAGGCTCATCAACAAGTGGCCGCCGTGACTATACCGAATGTTCCATTTCAGCAACATCAGCAACGAGGGTATACTCCGCGCCAGTATCAACCAAAGGCACCTGAGAGAACTTTTGACCCGATCCCGATGACATATGCACAAGTATTGCCATACCTCCTCGACTTGAAGTTGGTACAATTGAGAACTCTAGCAACTCCTGCTAAGTTGCCTCCTAATTGGGATGCTAATGCAAGGTGTGAATTCCACTCTGGAGCACCCGGGCATAACATTGAAAACTGCAAAGCATTGAAGTATCAGGTTCAGAATCTCCTCGACTCCAAGGCCATCGAGTTCACTCCTACTCCAGGGCCTAATGTTGTTCAAAATCCCATGCCCCCTCATGGGTCTCATGCTGCAAACGCCCTCGATTGTGTTGAAGATACTCGTTTGGTTAAAGACGTGACTGAGTTAGGTTCTCTGTTGCCTTTACTGAAAGTAGAATTATTGAGAATGGGTCTATGTGCTGGTTGTGGAGAATTGTGTAATGATTGCATGGCCACTTCCTCAGTTTGTGACAAAGTGAAGAATGGTATTCAACAGTTGATAGATAGTGGGTATCTACAGTTTGAGCGCATACGACGACCCGAGGTATTTGAGAATGAAATTAATGTGGCATCCATCCCCTACACTCCTGCTAAAATCCCAATTCCTGCTAGAGCACCTCCTTTGGTTATTACATCACCTGGTCCCGTTCCGTATACTAGTGAGAAAGCAATCCCATGGAATTATGGCGGAGAAGTTTTCTACCAAGGGGCCAAGTATGAGATTAAAGCACCGGTTGAGAAAGAAGATGTTGATAATGTTGTTGGCATTGGAAGAATGACAAGAAGTGGTCGTATTTTCAACCCTCCCCAGAGTACTCGCGATGACAATACAGAAGCTCAAGCTCAAGCAAAAGGGAAAGGAGTGACAGAAGATACTTTGGACCAGGGGCAAAGTTCTAACTCTGAAGATACTATGGCCAAAGAGATGGAAGAGTTCCTAAAGATCATCAAGAAGAGTGAGTATAAAGTGGTTGACCAGCTGAGTCAAACTCAATCTAAGATCTCGATCTTACAGTTGCTCTTATGCTCCGAGACGCATCGAAATGCTTTATTGAGACTCCTAGGTACTGCCTTTGTCCCTCCTGAGATCTCAGTAAACCAGCTTGAAGGGGTTGTGTCTAATATCAATGCTGGAAATGGATTGGGATTCACTGATGCAGATTTGCCTTCTGAAGGTAGAAAACATAATAGAGCATTGCACATATCTGTGGAGTGCAAGGGGACTATGCTATCTCGTGTTCTTGTTGATAATGGATCTTCTCTGAATGTGTTACCAAAGTCGTCTTTGATGAGGCTAGACTATTCTGGTGTTGAGATAAGGCCAAGCGAATTAACTGTGAGAGCCTTTGATGGCTCAAAGAGGTCGGTGTTTGGGGAGGTTGATTTACCAGTGATGATAGGTCCTCAACTCTTCACTATTACTTTCTTTGTGATGGATATCCACCCGGCTTACAGTTGTCTCCTGGGTCGTCCATGGATCCATGCTGCTGGGGCCGTGACTTCCACATTGCATCAGAAACTCAAATTCGCCACTCAAGGGAAGATAGTCACAATATGTGGGGAGGAAGAGCATGTGGTAAGCCATCTTGCGTCTTTCAAATATATTGATGTGGAAGGGGAGGTCCACGAAACGCCTTGTCAAGCGTTTGAGGCTGTCCAGACTGTCAAGATCCCTTATGTTGAAAAGAAGAAGTTGGAGGCTCCTATGTCTTCACTAAAGGAGGCTAAAGCTGTGGTTGAATCTGGTCATCCTGAAGGATGGGGCCGAGTCTTGGATCTACCAATCAAGCAGGATAAATGTGGGATTGGATATCAGTTGAGTCAGAGTTCATCTAATGAGGCATCCAAGAAGCCCGGAGCCTTTGTTCCGATCAAGTTCTCTAGTGCTGGCATCGTCAAGGATCATATTTGCGCTGCTGATGATGATATGGATAGTGATTATGACATTGAAGAATGGATCAAGCCGTGTGTCCCGGGACAGAAGCTTCTCAACTGGTCATCTGAAGACATCATCTCAATTGCTCTTGATCAAAAGTAATACTGTTTGTTTTTGTTTATCATGCAATAATTCCTGTGTTCTGCCCAAGACACGGTGAACATATGTAGGGCCTCATTTGTTGTTTTTCAATGTTAAAATCATTAATAAAAGGACGTTTTTGCATTCAAATATTTTGTTCCCTGTCTTTCTTTTTTTTACTTTTACATTTATAATTAATAAAAAATAATAATAATATAATAAAAATGGCAACGTTTCTTATTCATCATCATCCCTCCATTCTAAAATAAAGCATAAATCATAATCCATGCAGATCCACTTCTCCTCCAGATTCTATTGACAACGATCTTGCTATGCCTCGTCATGACTTTGACAACCCTATCTACGCCGCTGAAGAAGGGGATGAGGAAGATTGTGAATTGCCTGATGAGTTGGCCAGATTGTTGAAACAAGAAGAGAAAGTGATCGAGCCACATCAAGAGCCTATTGAGACGGTGAACCTTGGCACCGAAGAGACGAGAAGGGAGGTTAAAATAGGGGCTTCTCTGAATGAGAATGTGAAAGAAAAGTTGATTGGAATGTTGAAGGAGTATTCTGATATCTTCGCATGGTCTTACGAAGATATGCCTGGATTAGATACTGATATTGTTGTGCACAGGCTACCCCTTAAAGAAAATTCTCCGCCCGTCAAACAGAAACTCAGAAGAACACGTCCGGATATGTCCAAGAAAATCCAAGAAGAGGTTCAGAAGCAGTTTGATGCAGGTTTTCTTGCTGTAACAGTTTATCCACCATGGGTCGCCAACATTGTACCTGTACCTAAGAAAGATGGGAAGGTACGAATGTGTGTCGACTATCGAGATCTGAATAGGGCGAGCCCGAAGGATGATTTCCCGCTTCCTCACATTGATGTATTGGTAGATAATACTGCTCAGTTCTCAGTTTTCTCCTTCATGGACGGTTTTTCTGGTTACAATCAAATAAAGATGGCGCCCGAGGACATGGAAAAGACAACATTCATTACGCCTTGGGGCACCTTTTGTTACAAGGTCATGCCGTTTGGATTAAAGAATGCTGGGGCAACCTATCAAAGAGCCATGGTGACTTTGTTTCACGACATGATTCATAAAGAGATTGAGGTCTATGTGGACGACATGATTGCGAAGTCCCATACTGAAGAAGAGCACCTGGTTCATCTGAAGAAATTGTTTGAAAGGTTAAGAAAGTTCAGGTTAAGGTTGAATCCCAATAAATGCACCTTCGGAGTGAGATCAGGAAAGTTGCTTGGTTTCATTGTAAGTGAAAGGGGTATCGAGGTCGATCCCGCCAAGGTAAAAGCTATACAAGAGATGCCTGAGCCGAGAACTGAGAAACAGGTTCGTGGATTCTTAGGAAGGTTAAATTATATTGCAAGGTTCATCTCACACCTTACCGCCACGTGTGAACCTATCTTCAAGTTATTGAGAAAGAACCAGGCAATAAAGTGGGATGACGATTGTCAAAAGGCATTTGACAAGGTTAAAGAGTATTTGCAAGAGCCTCCAATCCTCATGCCTCCAGTGGAAGGTAGACCTTTGATTATGTACCTGACGGTCCTCGAGAATTCAATGGGGTGTGTGTTGGGTCAGCATGACGAGTCCGGTCGAAAAGAGCACGCAATTTATTACCTTAGCAAAAAGTTTACCGATTGTGAATCAAGATACTCACTACTCGAGAAAACTTGCTGTGCTTTGGCATGGGCTGCTCGCCGACTGAGACAGTATATGTTGACTCACACCACTTTATTGATTTCAAAGATGGACCCAATCAAATATATATTTGAGAAACCGGCATTGACAGGGAGGATTGCCCGTTGGCAAATGATCTTGACAGAATATGACATACAATACACTACTCAGAAGGCCATTAAAAGTAGTGTAATTGCTGATTATCTTGCACATCAACCTGTGGACGATTACCAGTCTATGTACTTTGAGTTTCCCGATGAAGATATAATGTGCGTGGCAGAAACTTCCAAAAGTCAAGATCAAGAGGAAGGACCTGAACCAGGGGCGCGATGGACGCTCGTGTTCGATGGTGCCTCTAATGCATTGGGCAATGGTATTGGGGCTGTGCTTACTTCTCCAACAGGTTTTCATATTCCATTTACGGCCAGGATTTGTTTTGATTGTACTAATAATGTGGCTGAATACGAGGCTTGCATATATGGTATTGAGGCAGCCATTGATTTGAGGATTAAAAATCTCGCAGTTTATGGAGATTCTGCTTTGGTGATTAGTCAGATCAACGGAGATTGGGAAACACGCCACCCCAACTTGATTCCCTATAGAGAACATGTGGTGAAATTGGCTCAATACTTTGATGAGATCACCTTCGATCACATCCCTCGAGAGGAAAATCACTTGGCTGATGCTTTGGCCACTTTAGCATCCATGTTCAAAGTCAAATGGGACAATGAAGCGCCGTCAATTGTGATCAAAAGGTTGGATGAACCTGCATTCTGTGGCGTCATTGATAATGTGCCTGATGAGAAACCGTGGTTTTATGACATTAAGAAATTTTTGGAAACCCAAGAGTATCCCGAGGGTGCTTCCCTTACAGATAGGAAAACTTTGAAGAGACTGTCTGCCAAGTTCTTCATTGCCGGAGGTGTGTTATACAAGAGGAACTTTGATTCTGTGTTGCTCAGATGCGTGGATAGACACGAAGCAGCAAAGATCATGCAAGAGGTGCATGAAGGATCCTTTGGTACACATGCAAGTGGGCACACCATGGCTAGGAAAATATTGAGAGCAGGTTATTATTGGTCTACCTTGGAACATGATTGTTTCAACCATGTGGTGGTATGTTACAAATGTCAAGTGTATGCAGATAGGGTTCATGTACCTCCGGTTCCTCTGAATGTGTTGACATCTCCTTGGCCATTTGCTATGTGGGGCATCGATATGATTGGGGAAATTAAGCCCACCGCCTCTAATGGACATCGTTTCATCCTTGTTGCCATTGATTACTTCACCAAGTGGGTTGAAGCTGCCTCTTATGCAAATGTCTCCAAGCAAGTAGTGACTCGCTTCATCAAGCACCATATAATTTGTCGTTATGGGGTTCCTGAGAGAATTATCACTGATAATGGATCCAACCTCAATAATAAGATGATGAAGGAACTGTGCAAGGACTTCAAGATCACGCATCATAACTCCTCCCCGTATAGGCCAAAGATGAATGGCGCAGTTGAGGCGGCCAATAAAAACATCAAGAAGATTGTGCAAAAGATGGTGGTCACTTATAAGGACTGGCATGAGATGTTGCCCTTTGCTTTACATGGTTATCGTACCTCGGTGCGTACTTCCACAGGGGCAACTCCCTTCTCGTTAGTATATGGCATGGAAGCGATTCTTCCGGTTGAGGTTGAAATTCCTTCATTAAGGGTATTAACAGATGTGAAGCTCAGTGAAGCCGATTGGGTTCAGACCAGATTTGATCAATTGAACCTCATTGATGAAAAGAGGCTAGCGGCCATATGCCATGGGCAAGCCTATCAAAAGAAGATGAAGAGAGCCTTCGACAAGAAGATTCGACCTCGACACTTTCAGGTTGGTGACCTTGTGCTCAAGAAGATCCTTCCTATTCACAACGATCCTAGGGGAAAGTGGACTCCGAATTACGAAGGGCCTTATGTTGTAAAGAAAGTCTTCTCAGGTGGCGCCATGATCCTCTCAACTATGGATGGCGAGGACTTTCCACTTCCCGTGAACGCCGACGCAGTTAAAAAATACTTCGCATAAACCTGATCAAAAATAAAAATAAAAGAAAAGGAAAAGATCAGGAAAAAGAATGAAAAAGAAATAAAGTACACCCGCTAAGTTGAAAACCCGAAAGGGCGACTTAGGCAAAAAAGGGGTCCTGGTGGATCGAAAACCCGAAAGGGCGATCCAGGCAAAAGAGGGACAAAAAGCGAATGACTGCGTCGTGCATTGGATCTCTGAGCATAACTAGTCAGCACAAGTGGAGGCCTCAGAAGGGTAGAGGACCAATTCATTCATCCATTTCGGAAAGCAAAGCAGAAGGAACATCGAAGATCTGCGAGGCATAGCAAGATTGGAACCCAATGGAATCCTTTCTTACGTTGCCATGTTTGTAAATTCTATTTGTTTTCCTTTTTGGTGGCCACCTCCTTAAGGGGCCGCTTCCTGGTGTACTCGCCTATGTTAGGCACTTCTTTTCATTAATAAAAAGATATTTCATTCAAAATTCCTACATTGTTTTATTTTTACTGTTTTGTTTACAAAAGCGTCCAATTATTTTGGTAAGCATTGCATTTCTAACATCGAAGTCCTACAAAAGGAACATGAGCTAAAACGAATAGAATTACTTAAAGATTTTGAGTACTTGGGATGATGGACGAGGTAGAACCATCATACCTGGGGCATATTTGCTTGATTTGTTTGCAGGAATCTCCGATCATTCAGCATAGTCAGATGCCAGTACCCACGCTTCAAGAACCCAGAGGTCTCCTTTCCTTCAAGTACCAGAGTTTATTTCTCTGGAGCCAAGGCTCAAATGCTCCACAGTGTTGATTAGATTCCCTTATTCTTCGACAAAGATGTGGAAGTTCAAAAAGGGGAGGTGCAATCTTCAAAGTCTCCAAGCAAGATGACGATACGGCCCCTCTGGTGTAAGTTCCCCCCTACAGAAGTGACATACTGGGGGTCGTCCAAGAAACCATCTGGTGGCCTTACAAAGTCAAGAAAGCAAAAAGAATCCCCACAGAGTTCTTCAAACAAAAGGGCCCTCTCCGATGTTCATTCATCCTCTCTTGCATATAGTAATCATCGCATTCATATTGCATCTACAAAAAGCGTAGCATTTCCATGAACATGGAGCATTACGCCATGAAAAATTCAAACATGTATCAATGCATAAGCCAAGTTTGTATGTGCTCTAAAGGCATAAGATAATGTATTCCCAGAAGAAGTCTTGTCCTCTTCCTCCAAGGTGGATTGAATGCAAAGTTAGTCCTCGTTAAGATCGTGTTTCATTGGTCAGTTTTCCACTTCCCTTTTTCTAAAGTCTAACTAAGGTTAGCACCCCCTTTTTCTAAAGTCTAACTAAGGTTAGCACCCCCTTTTTCTAAAGTCTAACTAAGGTTAGCACCCCCTTTTTCTAAAGTCTAACTAAGGTTAGCACCTCCTTTTTCTAAAGTCTAACTAAGGTTAGCATCTCCTTTTTATAAAGTCTAACTAAGGTTAGCATCTCCTTTTTATAAAGTCTAACTAAGGTTAGCATCTCCTTTTTATAAAGTCTAACTAAGGTTAGCATCTCCTTTTTCTAAAGTCTAACTAAGGTTAGCACCTCCTTTTTCTAAAGTCTAACTAAGGTTAGCAATTTGGTTGAGTCGTCTAAGGATGGTTCTTCCTTGTGGAGTCACGCTACGGTTGTGTCTTCTTTTCAAAGTCTAACTAAGGTTAGCAATTTGGTTGAGTCGTCTAAGGATGGTTCTTCCTTGTGGAGTCACCCTACGGTTGTGTCTTCTTTTCAAAGTCTAACTAAGGTTAGCAATTTGGTTGAGTCGTCTAAGGATGGTTCCTCCTTGTGGAGTCACGCTACGGTTGTGTCTTCTTTTCAAAGTCTAACTAAGGTTAGCAATTTGGTTGAGTCGTCTAAGGATGGTTCCTCCTTGTGGAGTCACGCTACAGTTGTGTCTTCTTTTCAAAGTCTAACTAAGGTTAGCAATTTGGTTGAGTTGTCTAAGGATGGTTCTTCCTTGTGGAGTCACGCTACGGTTGTGTCTTCTTTTCAAAGTCTAACTAAGGTTAGCAATTTGGTTGAGTCGTCTAAGGATGGTTCTTCCTTGTGGAGTCACGCTACGGTTGTGTCTTCTTTTCAAAGTCTAACTAAGGTTAGCAATTTGGTTGAGTCGTCTAAGGATGGTTCTTCCTTGCGGAGTCACGCTACGGCGGTGTCGCCTCTTCTTCAAGTCTAACTACGGTTAGCACTCTCCTTTTTAAGTCTATCTAAGGATAGCAATCTTTTCAAAGTCTAACTAAGGTTAGCAACTTGTCTGGTCCACCTTTGATACTATTCAACACCTTTGCTTTACCACAGAATGCAAATTTTGATGGTACTTTTGGGTATTCAATCCACTTTCACCTCTCATGTCTAGAACTTGTGTCGTTCGTACATTCAGGTCCAAGCAGATTGAATAGGGGCAGCTGTTGCACCCCAAAATTTGCCCGCTTATTTATTCCCAAATGGCTTTCACATCGCATTCATACACATACTTCATATAGGCCATTCATCCAAGGCATTCATCCATATCACTGTCACTACCCAAGAAAACCGGTGAAAAAGAGGTTCAATGTGTAGGGTATCTGTGAGCAAAAGAGAAAGATTGAGGACTTGACTGCACAATACTATTCTCATGGAAGTTCCCCTAAAGATCAGGATTTCACTCTCTCCAAGACAGGGTTCATATTAAATGATACAGGCTTCAGATTCATCAAGATCGTCAAATTAGAGTTTTCTGACCAAAGCCAACCCTGTTGACCTTTTTGGTCAAGATTTAATCAGGAAATGATTGTGGATGTGAAAATGTGGTTGTCTTGAAGAAATATCACTCACTGAAGCTTAGTTGGTTGAAAATGGATTGAGAATCGGGTCAAAAGCGGATTAATCGGGAAATTCAGCTGAAATCAGAAAAATCAGGAAATGTCGACTTTTTGGTCAAAGTCAAAGTCAACTGCCAAATGTTGTTCTTTTGTGGGAAAATCGAAGAAATAAATAAAATCAAGAAACATTCAAATTTCCATTTTGGGAATGGTAGTGGAAATGTGAAGTTGCCAAAAATAGAAAAAAAACACTTATTTGAGGATTTGAAAATAGTCAAGCAGCTGACTTTGAGCCTAATTTACACGTGGATACAAGCCTCAAATCAAAACAAGCTCAACACCAAAAATGTCCATCCCATGGCCCTCTACAATGTTGTAGTTGGGAGTTTTTTCATATGACATATGGATTGAGAGTTATTGAAGGGAGAAGTTGGCAAAATCTCACTGCATCCAAGTCATATTGCTGGGCAAAGTTTCTGGGCAGCGTAGGCATTTCCACAAGCACTTGGCATGTCATTTTGAAGAGCTATTTTAGGAACCTGTAAGCGTGCCATGAACCCAAGCAGCGTATCAATTTTTTCTCCTTCGTGCCCTTTACCAAACAAACAAAGAATAATAGAAATTGGTTGTGTGTTGAGTAAATTAGAGAGGCTAAAAGTGGTGACCATGCGAAGGTAACTCCGGGCGTGTGACTGGGCCAGAAGTTCGAGTCATGCGTAGGCATTTCGTCGAGCAGGTGAGGTGCCATTTTTAAGTCAGGTTATGGGAAGATGCAAGTGTCCAATTGACTCAAATTCAGTGCCAATCTACTTCTTTCCATGTCATCTTTCCATTGATATCCTGAACACAACATTTGATCAAGAGAATAATTACTTGTGGAGTCTCAAAGTCATGCTCTGACCCAAAGTTTGATTTGTCAAAATTCTAAGTCAAGCAAGGCATGCACGCATACAGTCCTAGCACCAGGGTAATATCTCATGTTCATGATCATTATTCTCATCCTTCCAGGCATTATTATAAGAACTTCCAAACACCAAAATTGGTCTATTCCGCCTCCTCTTCGAATTGACACCAAGTTGGCATTGTTTGAAGACCTATAGTGGAAGTTATTAACATATGAAGTGGGTGCCATGGACATTGTTTGAAGGAGTAGGCTATAAAGCTATTGCATCAGACCATTCCCTTTATAACCATGCAATGCTCTTGAATCTAAAAGGATATAAAAAGTTTACTCAAATTACCACACTTGCTCCCTAAGTCTTGAAGAGAAATGCTAAGCTGCAAACAACCCCACCATAGAACACAAGGAACACACATATATAAGCACTCGACTCATTCACTTTTAAGGGGGAGGACTTCACATTTTCAGTTTTTTTTCTTCTCACTCACCTTTCGATTTCTCTCTTCACTCTCTCCAAGCTCTCATTTTTCTCTCATCACTCTTCTCTCTCTCTCTCTCTACAAAGTTTGTTACAATCTTGTAACAAACTCATCAACCTTCATCTTCATTCTCACACAATCATCATCTTCATCACCTTTCAATCACCATTATGGTTTCAATCGAAACTTAATACAAGCTCCAAAGCATCACCATCATCTTCATCAATCATCTCCATAATCGTTTTGTGATCACCACTTTCAAGAGAAACAAACTCATCAACCTTCATCTTCATTCTCCACTGCAAATCATCATCATCATTCGCAAGGATCAAGGATTGCAACGCAACTGTAGAATTCTCTTTCAAATCTTGATCAAGGCTTCTCCAAGTAAGATTCTTTTTCCCTTGCATTAGAAGCATGTATAGGCCTGGAACCCGTCATCAGGGATTGGGTTAGGACAATTAGACCGCCATGTTTTCATTGTATGTGTTGCATATGGTGCATGAATATGTTTTCATTGAACTTGAATTCGGTTTGCGTGATATAGTTCCCGTATGAATGTATGAGTTGCGTATTTGAGTTCCTTGTAGCATGAGGAGTATTTTGGTATCCCTTTTGTGTGCATTAGTGAAACTTTTTGAATGTTAGGGTTCACTTGATGCCTTCGGTTTGCATGATAGAGATAGGGTTAATAAAATCTAGCACCGGATCTGTAATCAGCACGAAATTCCGAGTAGAAAGGTGCTATCTTTTTTACATTTCCGAAAAATTTGTTCATCGCCGCCGTGAGTGAGGTCGGAGAAGACGACCGGAGAGAGCATCTCCGGCGTCTGCGTGTCTGTGATATTCCCCCCACCTGCGCTTACGTGGCGCGTTGTAACTGGCTGATGCTCCCATTTAATTTGATCAGTTTGTCTTTTTCATATCATTGGTTAAAGACTTGTTAGCACGTGATTGGCCCAGGTTTTTTTTGTTTTATTCATTTAAGTTCCAAATGCCCAATTGATATGCTAGTTTTCTTTTTCATGTCACGTTTTAATATGTAAAATCATGTGTTAAATAAATGACATGCTGAAGATAATAATTGAAATAAGAAATAAGTGGTATGTGTAAATCCTGGGCCACGTTTCTGATTGGGCTCAGCACTATCCTGATTTCTACGCCCCCTTTTCTAGCCCATGCACCATATAACTAAGATGTAGTTCAAATCTTTTTTACTAACACACCCCCTGGCTAACAGATTTTGAAAAATGTTTAGAAATTGTTTCTTCTCTAATTTTTGACTTGTAATTCGAATTCTATTGGAATAAAAATGAACAAAAATATATTTTAAATAGAATAATGTGTGTAGAAATTTTTGATATTTTGTTAGAATTTTAGAACTTAGTTTGTTGTTTTTAATAAATCATTTTCTTTCAACATGTTCATTGAGTCTTTAAGTTTGATCGGTTTTGCAAATTAATTTTGTTTAATACCTTAGGAGTAGAATTTAATTGCCATTTTTTGTGTGATATCAGTAGACTCATATACCATATTGTGTGAAAAAAATAAAAGTTTAATTCTATGTTTTGGTTAGGTTTTCATTATATTTTCTATACCCGATTTATGTACGTTCCTAAACGGATAACCATGTGAATTTGACCTATAATTTGCTTTGCCTTTATGCAATTGACTTAGTTTCTTTTTGTACATATAAGTAGGGATGTTTAGAGGTCCTAAGACCTGGAGTTGAATTTTTCAAGTCATGTTTTCTTATTTTACTTGATTTTTCTTTCTCACTAGTAAATAACTCACCTTTGGTTAACGATTGTACCATAACTTGTCCGAATGACCTATAATTTTGTATGAAACTTTGTGACTTGATTCCATGATTGTTTAGACACATATTAGAGGCTATTTGCTACTGACTTCCATCATTTGAATACATCTTTCTAACTTCACTCCTAATTTGAATGCTATTAACTAGTCTTGACCTAGTTTTGTATAGTTTTGTTAGAACTTTGATTGTTTTGAGTTAATTGACTAACATAGATTGGTACAAGGTCTTGGACCTATAAATGAACTAATTGCTACTGACTTTAAGCTTTGTTCATGTTCTCATTTACTTTTTGTTTCGATTAATGGATGTTTGTTCGCTAATTGTTAAGTGACGATTTATGCGATACTTTGGTAACTCTTTGTGAATATTTTCGTATAGTGCCATATGGCTTTTGTGTTTGATTTAGGACACTAATTTCCTTGGTTTGCTACTGCCCTAGGGCTTTCTTCCCTCTTTCTCATGCTTTGCCTCTTCTTATACACTTTGATTCTTGTTAGTTTAAAAGGCGACGATTGTTTGTTCTTCCTCCACCTTTTGTGGATTGTTTCCTCTTGGGATTCATTGTGTGTAGTCTCTCTTAGGAGTAGACTTGGTTAGGGACTTCATTAAGTCACCTACCTTGATTGTTGCTTTTTCTAATCTCTTACTATATGCTTACCATGTTCCCTTAGGGTGGTGACTTCAATCTTCATTAAGATTAGTCACATAGAACAACTTAGGTTGTAGACTATGCATGATAACATAGGTAGAGATCCCTTATCCTCGACCTTAGGGTCACTTGTAGAATAGAATAACTTAGATTAGAGAATAGGTTAGTTCCCCTTTGTTCATTCTTTTTTCTTTCTTTTTCAACTTTAAAACACTAATAAATAAAGAGGCGAATCACATTAAGAAAGTGATAGAGAAATGAGTGGGATTCATTCCCTAATCTGTTTCTCAATCACTTAGTGGCATAGAAATGAGTGGGATTCATTCCCTAATCTGTTTCTCGGTCACTATTTAATGGGAGAGAAATGAGTGGGATTCATTCCCTAATCTGTTTCTCAAACATTAGTTAATGGGATAGAAATGAGTGGGATTCATTCCCTAATCTGTTTCTTGAACATTATATAATGGGATAGAAGTGAGTGGGATTCATTCCCTAATCTGCTTCTTGATCATTATACATTTTATGTGATTCTAATCGCAAAGTAAATTCCCTTAAAAAATACCCAACCAAAAACATTTAAAACACTTAATAAAGGCTCGAATTAAAACAAAGTGACGAAGTGGTGCGAAACCTTGTATTGGGTTTTGTTCATCATGTAGTTACATAAAAAACACAAACCCAAGTTCATTCTTTTGCCTTGTTAGGCGCCTAAGAACAAGTTAAGTCCTTTCCAAAACTAGGCGTATAAGTCTCCAAAGGTCGAGCATCGTGGATTGTGACCTTAACCGCTGTTCAACTAAAAAACACAAAACAAATGGAAACTATGGAGCCGAACTACGGTCGTTCTGATTCCTGAAAAGGATACGTAGGCATTGGGTCGCGGGGCCTAAGCGAACACACTTGTAAATAATTCCTTCTTTTCCCCGTATTTCTCTTTTGCATGCATTCGCATTTAGGCTTAGACATAGATACACCCTTTAGATAGAAACAAACATAGGGGGATACCATCGAGTACGATGGGCGTGAGGGGTGCTAACACCTTCCCCTCGCGTAACCGACTCCCGTGCCCTGTTCTCTGGTCGAAAGACCTTGTTCTTGTTCTGAGTTAGGTTTCCTGGTATTCCTTTCCCTCGATGGGATAAATATATTAGTGGCGACCCTGATCCATTTTTCGCGGTAGCGACAACGTCCACCGCATCGGTAAATCAAAGGATGCCCAATCTGAACACGCACGAACAAGCAATCAATGCACTACAACAAGATGTACAACATGTGCGCAACGAGCTTCACACTTTGCAAATGCATTTCTTCGATTTCATCGACACCGTCAACGCTCAGTTCGACGAAGTTTTCAAGCACATTCAGTCTAATCAAAACAACAATAGACGTGGCTAGATGTTACCGTATTAGATTATTAGATTTTTATTTCTAGTTTTAGTAATTTCAAATTCCTAGTTTAGAATTTAATTTTTCTGCACTTTTACATTCTGCTCCTGTTAACACTCTGTACCGGTTTAATTTTAAATGCAATATTCTATTTATTACTGCTACTGTGTTTTACTACATCACTATTAAACTGCTATGCATTCCTGTATACCATATTTTTGCCGTTTATAGTATGATACAAGGACACTGTACTGAGCTGGTATTCTGTATTATTGCTACTGTCAGAATTGGTCCACACCTGCACGTGTGGAAACCACTTACCTGAGCTAGGAGACGCACGTCTCCATTTATGTGGGACCAGCAGTCTGCATGCATAGGACAGGAGACGCACGTCTCCATGCCTGTCCCCAGCAGACTGGCTGCCTGAGACGCGCGCCTTCCCAAGGCCAGCAGTCTGTGCCGCCTTTTTGACCACGCAGAAGACCACATTTATCCCATTTTTGAATTTTGAATTTGAATTTCAAAATTCATTCTCCTCATTCTTCCCCTACTTATTCCATTTAAACTCCATTAACCTCATTCATCCTCCATCATTCACCTCTTAAACTCCATTCATTTCCCATTCTTCTATTATATTCAAACTTCAAACACCACCATTAATCCATTTTAATTCTCCATTAACCACCCCATTTTCAAACCTCACTATAAAACCACACCACCACCACTCTTCTTCCTCACAACTATCATACCATTCTCTACTCTTCTACACTACATTTTTTCATTTCCATATTCACCATGCCTCCACGTTCATTAATCCGTAGTGAGCGTCCCGAGCGACCACCTCCCGACCTTTCAAACATTATCTTCCGAGATGATGCTCAACGAACAAAATATGTTGCTTTCTACGAACGTTCGGTTGTTCCCACAAAATTTGTGAACACCGAGTGTCTAGAAACTTTGGGTCTCATTGATGGTGTCACCCGTTTGCTCACTAAATCTAGCCTCCACCATCTTTGTACCGAACCCGTACCTACTTATGAGTCGCTCGTCTTAGAATTTTTGAGTTCCTTCAACTACGACACTCCCTCTAATCAACCATTCTCAACCGGTAGCATCCAATTCCGGATGTTCAACCGTGAATATGCTCTAGATCAAGATGTCGTAGCTTCATATTTGCATTTTAATCATGCTCCAATTGCTCACCGCTCAATCTTTCAAGAACTCAATGGTCGATCCTGGGAGGATCTCGCTTTTGAATTTTGGTTCCATCTCACTGGAGAAAATCCTACCGGTTGGAGAGCTCTTCATGCTTCTCACATTCAAAACCCCGCTATACGTTATTTTCAACGTGTCTTGGGGCATATTATTTTTGCAAGATCCAACAACCACAAGGTAAACCAAAATGAATTATTTTTCCTTTACTGTGCGCTTAACAATATCAGTTTCAATGCCGCACCGTTTATGTTCCAACACATCCAAGGTTTAGTTAACGCCCCCGCTACAAATCCATTCTTGCTTGGAGGCATTATTACTACCTTGGCCTGTGCTTTAGGTCTTGGTGACGAGCTCCTATCACTCTCTCATCTCATGAAGCCTGCTCAGTCACTCGATCTCACTTACTGCCGCGATTCCCACTTGGTTTCACCCCGCCATGATGGCCGATACACTTTGGTCGTCAACAAAGTTCCTATTCCTTATGTCATCCTTCCTTGTCCTGAAAGAATTAACATCCGTTATGTTCAACGTTGGAGGCTTATTGAAGACAACCCTCAAGATGACCAACAAGTACATCCTAATGAACCTATGGATGCAAATGAAGAAGAACTCAACCAAGGGCAAGCTGATGTCAACCAACCTCCTCCAAACAACCCTCCGCCTATCACTCTTGAAGCCATGTATGCTGCTATTCAACGCCAAGATCAACTCGTTCAAGCTATGCAGACAAACCAAACTGAAACAATTAGGCTCATCCGAGAGATGCAACAGGAGCACCGTGACTATGCTATTAGGAACGAAAGTCAATACGCTGAAATTGCCACATATTTGCATAATCTTGACATTCGTGTTAATGACTCTCCTGATAGACGTCGCCGTGTTCGTACAAGAGGCGTGAGCAGTTCTCGAAACCGCAACAATGAGGAGTAGTTCTTATGCACTGAGGACATTGCATCATCTAAGTCTGGGGGAGTCGTATTATTTCTATTTCCTTTAGTTTTATTTTTCCCTTCAGTTATTTCCCTTCCTTGTAATGTTTTTCTAATTCAATAAAGAATATTTATGGAATTTAAGTCTTATATGTATAATTCCGTAGTTATTTCAATTTCTTCCATTTTCTTGAGCCATAACAAAAAAATTTTACTTTGCTCCTAAACGATAAACGCAAACCCCACACGTTCAAGAAATACGAAGCTACTCAATCACTCAACGCACCGAAACTGAATTAATCAATATCCTTATTGTCGCAACACTCTAAAACCCCCGAGTATACATAACCGATTTGAATACCCGTTATACCAAAACCATCGACTTTAAGTTTTGAAATAACCCTTAGTAGTTTATTCTAGCAGTCGGCACCGTCTTAGATACAAACTACGCAGAGAGTCGATGAATATAAGTGTATGATCCTCATAATAATTATGTGTTCAACTATAAGAAGAAATGTGCCTACTAAGTAAGGTGATCCTCACAAGATCATTTAACCTAACGGTCGCAAATCTCATATACAAAGAATTTAAAAACTCACTGTCGATTGGTTCAGAAGTCATCTGGTAATGAACTTGGTAGGAAGGACTATTGTCCGATTCCCCACAATCTACAAGTGAATGCTAAGGAGTATACCACATATTGTGCCAGAACTCCATGAGAAGGATCATAGTCACTAACCGACTACTCTGCTATGTGCGTGTCAGGATAATGGGCTTAATGTGATTGCGCGCGAATGAAAAGGGTGAAACATAATGACAAGTCAAATAGGTCGAGCTATAATGGCATGATTCGGATTGGTATGCATACTGGGAGTTGTTTAGTGTTGTTACTATAGGTTTATTGCTAAGATTCGTTACTTCCGAATAAGAACACTATGTAGCTAAGTATGACTGAACGACGTGGTGGAAGTGTGTTTCATTTATCTTTATCTTCTTATTTTGCTTGAGGACAAGCAAAGGTTCAAGTCTGGGGGAATTTGATAACACGATTTTATATCGTATATTTAGCCTAAAATCCATAGATATTTATAGCATTTTCCGTTTATTATGTTAATTTATTATGATATTACGCGTGTATTTGCTTTATTTCAGGTTTTACACTTCAATTTCGACTATTTGCGAAAAGGAAAGAAAATTGAGCTTAAATGACCAATATTTATGCCTAAAAGATGAAAAGGGAGTGCTGAAGTGAAAGAAGGGTGCAATTAGGACCCAAAAGGCCCAAAAGAGATATTCAGCCCACCATGAATCAAAAGGCGCGTGGCCCAGACCTGCAAGCAAGTGGAGACGCACGTCTCCACGTTCTCTTCAGCCACGTCACCAAGAGGAGACGCCCGTCTCCAACTGCCCAAGATTTTCTCCACTTGAGACGCACGTCTCAAGTCTTCCTGAAGAAACGGAGACCCACGTCTCCACGCCCAGTCTGCAGAAAGTTCCTCAATTCACGGATTCCAACTGCAAACCTCCTCCTATAAATAGGACCTGCTATCCCACTTCCAAAGGGTCCGATTTCCTGCCAACGAAGTGCTGCCGAAATTGTACCGCGAACTGCTTTTCCTTATTCTGTTTTCATTTAACCGTCTATTTTCTCACAACGATTTCTACACTGGAAATTGTTGTGAACTTTTCATAGATCTAGCCTTACGTTAGATTTATCGCTTTATTTCCTTGTTTTTATTTTCTGCCATTTAAATTCTGAAGAACGATCCAGCCAACCTGTGGTGGAAGTTCGAGTACTTCAAGATTCAATTCAATCCAGATTTATTTTAATTCAGGTTTTTTATTTACCGCCTTATTTATATTATTTATCTGCATGATATATTATATGCCATTTAATATGCTTATTATTATGAACCGAACCAATATATGTATGTTTAATCGTATTAATATGTCTGGCTAAAATACTAAAGGTGTCGGTATGTAAAGTAAGTTAACCGTAGGGATCCGAAATAAATTGGCTTAAATTATGTTTTATTAATTATCACTTATTTTTGGTTTATATGTCTAGTTTAATTAGTAAGTCTTAAAACCAATAGAGCGAAAGTTTGAGGGATTAGGACGGTCAAAGGTTAAAATCAATAGAGCGAAAGTTTGAGATCTTTAACTGGATAGTAGACATAGGACATTAGTTTTAAGGATGGCGAAAGCGTATTAAAACTAATTGGAACTTATTTATTTTCAAAAAGTGTTTTTACACCCGAATGGGATGGCGAAAGCGTACGTTAGGGATATTAGCATGTTCCGAGTCAACAGAGCGAAAGTTTGAGATTAGGAGATTTAAATAGATAACAACCTCGTAAAATAGGCATTTTATTAATTACATTGTTTCCAAAAATCTCTTCTAAAATCTAATGGGATGGCGAAAGCGTACATTAGGATTAGGATAGTAGTCTGAATCAACAGAGCGAAAGTTTGAGACGAGGATTTTTAATCAATTGGAATTAGTAAAGATTTTTAATTTAATTATGCAAAAGCCAATGAACCTTCGGATTACCTTTAGTTAAACGAAATACATACTGATACCTGTCTTTTATTATTATTCTTTATTTTCTCACAATCACTTTCCCTTAGGAACAATCGAAATTTTAGTACTCCTAGCTTTACATAGTAACCTTAGATAACGGTAGATCGATTCATAGTCCCTGTGGATTCGATATCTTTTAAAACTACACGACACGACTGTGCACTTGCAGTTATCAGATTCATAGACACGTAAAGTCGCGATCAATTTCACAAAATCATATCCCCACAGAGCAGTCCTCTAGAAGATATCTTCAAACATACTCGGCCCGACAAAGACATGGCTCCCCAACAGAGTTTACATCTTCAATACCACCTGTTCTCCGACACTTTGCTCTTCTCCAACATGATTTATTAATATCCATAAATCAGGGTACATCAAGTTACTGATCATCCCCAAACAGAAATTATAAATCCCCAGCTGAGCATCTTCAAGACGAAATCAAACATCAAAATCACAAAGACCTGGAAATTTATTTTCTCGACTAAATCATATTTGCATATCATATGACACAAACATATTCATACATCATATACATCACTGCATAACAAATCCATAACATACAAAGTTTCTCATTTATTTTGAGATACTCATTACATAAACACATGCATCATAACATAAGAAAACTAACCTCTACTTTTCAGGATACCACTATCTCCATTTACAAGAGTTAAGTCGACACCTTTGACGGTTCCTTAACAATCTATTTTCAAGTATTAAGTCGATACCTTTGACGGTTCCTTAATATGTCAAGAGTTAAGTCGACACCTTTGACGGTTCCTTAACGACACACTTCAGATATAAGTCGACACCTTTGACGGTTCCTTATACAATCTATCTACATATCTGAGTCGATACCTTTGACGGTGCCTCAATGATATGCTTCAGATATAAGTCGACACCTTTGACGGTTCCTTATACAATCTATCTACATATCTGAGTCGATACCTTTGACGGTGCCTCAATGATATGCTTCAGAGTTAAGTCGATACCTTTGACGGTTCCTTAACAACCCACATCAAGAGTTAAGTCGACACCTTTGACGGTTCCTTAACAACACATTTCAGATATAAGTCGACACCTTTGACGGTTCCTTATACAATCTGTCTGCATATCTGAGTCGATACCTTTGACGGTGCCTCAACAATATGCTTCAAATTTAAGTCGATACCTTTGACGGTTCCTTAAAAAACCCAACACAGATTTGAGTCGATACCTTTGACGGTTCCTCAACATTCAAAAGAGGGAAGACAGCAAAAGCAGAAATTGCGTAACAATCTATACTCCAACAACTATCAGATGGCATCTACAAGCCCATCTCCGACAAAAGTCCCTACTTCAGCTAGGGCAAATTTCTTGGTATTCTAGTGTTCAATCATCTTCCACCTTCAGATACCGACTGACCTACAAACTACTCTACATCTTCAGGTTTAAGATAATTGAACAGGGGCAGCTGTCATACCCCAAAATTTGCCCTCATAAGTTTGCATATGTCATTTTTATTTCGAATAATTGACTTAACGCAGTCGGTAAGAATTTGAGTTTAAGGAGGTGTGAGCGTCACGTCCCGGGTTCGAATCTCACTTCTAACTTTTTTCTCACTTTTTTTTCTTTTATTTGTTTCTAACCGTATTTTAATTTTATTTTCATTTATATTCATAAAATAAAAAAAGTATTCTTTTATTTATATATTTATTATTTTTTGTTATTGATTTTTAGTTAAACTATTATTTTATGCATTATTATCAAAATGAATAAAAATATGTGTTCTTTTTATATTATGAAATAACCCAAAATTGATTTAGCTGGTCCAAACCCATTCTTTTTAACCTAATTTATTCTATAAATACTAACATTTCGTCAGCACTAGAGGGACGAAAAAAATCCAAAAACCTAAACCCGGAATTCTGTGACATACTTTTCCAACCCTATTTTTTCTAACACTTTCACGATACAACTTCACAGTAAATTCATAAACCTATTTTTTTCTAAACTTCACGGTACATATTTCCCTCAAACACTTTGTGCCACATTTGTTTTCATCACTAACAATCCTAGTTTTTCCAGCCATCCTCACCACTTTACTGATGTTGAACCCTTACTCTCACGCAAATAACCATACCAATTTTCATACACCATCAAATGTGTTTGTTTCTGTAAATAAACCAGTCTTTAGCAATACAACAATTCCATCCGATTTAATCGCCATTAATCTTGTAGCTTTCTTTTTGTTCTTTCTGTTGTTGTGTCAAATGTGTTGCAGGTTGTTCTAAAAAAAAAGAGGGATGCACGACTATCAAAGAAAAAAAGCATAGCGAAAGCTTTGGCCGAACCGCACAACCGAAGCCGGAGCACCACCGCAACGTCACCAAAGCCGCAAAGCGCCGACTCCGACGGGTTAACCGCCGCGCACACGCATACGCCTCCACCGCGCCTTGCTCGCACCGCCACTGACCGTCAGCTTAGTTGTATACCTTTGCTCGCTGCTTCGCTCGCATCCGGTTAGTTTCCGTTATCACTTTTTCAAGATATTTCCATGTTTTATTTTCCTGTGGTGTGTATTCTTGTCTTGATGAAAAATTTGGGAATAAAGGAAGTTATCAGAATAATATTAATATATGTGATTTTTTATTTTATTTTTTTTGTAAATAAATTGCCACGTGTCATAATATCAACGGTTGGAGTTTAGATGTCTAATTGAGATAGAAAAGAGAGTGGCGGTGATTGTTTAGCATAGTGGTTGTTGCGTTTTCTCGTTTTAATCTTATCTCTTTATGGCAATTTTACCACTACTCTTTTAATTTGTTTAATATAATTGGTCCTTTAGTTTAATCTTGCTGTTAGTTAACATTTAATTCTTTTAAGTTATTTGGTTTTGTTAAAAAGTAAAAATACAAGAAAAATATGAAAAAACATCCTATTTTGTTACGTAAGTTATTAAGATTAGTTCTTAGTTTAAACTTAAATTAGCCATTAGTTCTTCTTAAATTAATTAGTTTGGTATAATAACAAAAAAAAAATAAAAATATTACTATTTAGATTTTCTTTTTCTTTCATATAAAAAATACCAGAATTAGTGGTTTTAATTTTAATATTTCTTTTTAGAACTTAACATGGATATTATTGATTTTTTCTTTTTTAATAATTGTTTATAACTTTGCTATTTTCTTATATGTCATTACTAACATTTTTCTTGTTTTTGCGAGGTACTACCATCGTGAGTATTGGACTGTTTTGCAGACATTCATAGCTTGTGCATGCATGCCAGGATTAATCCAACGCGCTTCAAAGCCTGCAGTTCCATGGTGAACCTTCAAGATTCGACTACGCCTGATTCTAGCATTCAGGTCACAACAAGTTTTCTTAATAAACCTTAGGGGCACCATATCAGATCAAATCAAAAGTTAAGTCCTATTTCGTATTTATTTTAAATAATCATTCTATTTTGTTTTTATCAAATCAGGGTTAAATTTAATTGCCATTGAATTAGCCATACACTCACTGCTTCCTATTATTTCTTCTGTCAATTCTTAGATGATCAGAGTCAATGCTTCATACTCGAGGCAAACCTTTGCCCACCAACCCTGTCAGGGCGAATGCCAAGCTAAGTACTCTTCATTCATTTGCTTTTAATTTCTTTATTCTTTTGTTTTTTTAGAGTTAATAAAGTTTGCCTCCGAACCTGATAATGCACTCACCCTCTTTTGTTTGCCATTTTTCCCACCTTTTCAGGGTTTGTCGAATGCCAAAGCTACGCCATTGGTAACCCTAAACCTCATTTTATTCTATGCCTTTTATTATTATTACTTATGCCTTTTATTATTATTACTTGTGTCAAACCCTGATAAGGGATCCGCTGGTTACAATTTCCAGCCCCCTTTATTGCTTTATATTACTGCGTGGTTAGTAATCCTAGGGAGTGCAAGCCTTAAACTGAATTAGAATAACTAATTAAAAGATAAATATCTGAATATAATCACGTGATTGTTGCACACACGCACCCTTTGGGTAACCTCTCTGCTGCCTTGTTGCCTGTTGCCTTTGTGTTTTTGCAGAATAAGCCACGTCCCTCGAATACGAGGATACCTCAGCCATGTTGCCTCGATAAAAAGGTCACGACCCTAAATGATGCTGCCTTCGATACACAAATGACCTCGACCCTCGGAAGTTGCCTACGAAAAAGGCTGAGGTATCTTCTGGTTGCCGGCTTATTCTGATCCTTGCCTTAGACTACCTGCCCTTCTATGGCATGGGACAGTCTTATGGCAAAGGATGTTTCGATGACCCTTCAACCTCCAAACGAAAGGCTTCTTGCCCTCTTATGGCAAGGATAGACCCTTTCATTCTGAAAGGCTAAAAAGAGACCTATTATCTGAGTTTAAGGTAATTGCCCCTAATTGCCTTGCAATGCTCATCTTTAATATTCTTTCTCACAATTCTTCGAAAACTGGCTACGCTCATTTACGAGCTAAAGTCCACTTTTTTCTTTCATCTACTTCTTCTAAAAAACAAACGAGCAAGCAAAGCAATTAAGAGCCCATGGAAAACCATGGATGCAAAGGGTGCCTTACACCTTCCCTTTGCATAAATTACCCCCCGAACTTAGATTTCTTAAAAGGTTTTTTCTGTTTCTTTTTGCCTTTCCGATTTAGTTTGGATAAAATAAAAGTCGGTGGCGACTCATGCTTAACCGCGACATTTCGATCGATAAAAAGTCAGTTCACCGTATTACACAAAGCATAAGGTAATAAGGATGAATGAGTCCTACAAACAAATCCTGCAAGGAAATCAAAGGGTTAGTAGCACACACAAGTAAAATCACACAAGTGTCCTTAGGTTTAGAGGCTTGCATGAAGTTTATATGTAAGTACCCTCCCCACTGAAGTTTAGTTGGTTCAACCTGTCCTAAAATAGTAACTGGGTTCTAGGGAATCTCATATCACGGATCTTTCTCGAAAGCATTATTTCAGTCAACACTCGAACGGTAAACCGAAAGAATCTTGAAATATTGATCTCAATGAGTGTAGCTTCGAGTATCAACTAGCTTCAGTCAGAAATCCAAAGCCAGCCATCTCGCTACTTCCTAATAGGCCAAAGTCAAGTTCAATTAGGGTTCTAAGGGAAAACTAAGGCTTAATGACACCACGCGACAGTCAAATATCTCCTCGATCATGTTCAAGGGCCATCATGACAAACCAAAGTGTCACACTAACGGTGGCCACCAGATCAACCATATTGGGACAAGCCGTACAGTCTCCTTGGTCTATTGCCACATACCTAAGGTATCTCGAGATTCGGGTTAGAATCTTTCACAAACATTCCCAAGCAGTACCCTTAAAAATAAAGCAAACAAGACAAACAATTTAAAGTGATCATAGCTCTAAGGTAAGCCCTCTTCAAAAATCCCCAGCATAGTAGCCAGTTCTGTAATACGGTGGGAGAATTGACTTTTAAAATGTTGCGGATAGCAATAGTTGCCACCGACTTTTATTTTATCCAATTGGAAAAGCAAAAAGAACATGAAGACCTTTGAAAGATTTTTGAGTTCGGGGGGTAGGTTATACAAAGGGAAGGTGTAAGCACCCTTTGTATCCATGGTTATCCATGGGCTCTTAATTGCTTAGCTCACTTTTGAATTGTTTGATTTGTTTGAAAAGGTGTCGTGTGTGTTTAGAAAAGATTTTGAAAAAAGGACTTTAACTTGTAAATAAGTGTAGCCTTTGAAATCATTTTGAAAATGAGGTGTGAAAAGCATTTTGAATTTTGAATTGATTGTGAGCAAGCAGTTAAGAGCTACCTACCCTAAGTTGATAAGGTCTAACTTGTTCTTTAAGTTTTTTCTTGAGTGATAGTGCTATCCATACCATTTGAGGGTAGGTAGTCCTATGTGTTGGATGTAATCGGGTCATCGAGGGTAATCGTTTTCCATAAGGCTATCCATACCATAAGGAGGGTAGGAAGTCCTATGAATTGATCAGAATAGTCATTAAGGCAACAAGTAAGGATACCTTAGCATTCGAAGGGACAATCATCATTTAATCGAGGGACAAGGTCATTTATATCGTAGGCAACTCGAAGGGACTATGATCTTTATATCGAGGGACTATGATGAATTATCGAAGGCAACAGGTGCTAAGGTATCCCTACATCCGAGGGACTTGACTATTTTATTCAGCATAAGAGGAATTACCCTAAAGGTGGGTGTGTGCAGCAATCACATGTTAAATTCCGATATTTAATCTTCAGTTAGCGAGCTACATCCAATTATTAGTCTTGCCACTCCCTATTTTACTAACCACGCAGTTAATACATTTACAGGAAAATAAAGTGCGGAAATTAAATCCTACGCTATTACAGGGCTTCGGGATTAGGGGGATTACAATAAAAACCTGTCGGAGGATGTGCGGAAAGTAAAGGCCCTAATTACTATTACATCACAAAAATTTGCAACCTATACACCTTCTAGAATTTAAATAAATAGATAAATGAATAATTAAATAAAATACATAAATTAAACAAACATGCGACAATTATAGAGTATGAGATGAGAAGAGAATATCGCGAGTTGAAATTTAAGGTTTGAAAATAAGTGAAAATAAACCTAAATTATCTAATTAATTATTGGTTAAAACCTAATTAATTAAATTGGTTAAAAGCCTACTGGGTTAAAAAACCTAATTAATCAAATTAATTATTATGGCTAAAAACCTAATTGGCTAAAAAAACCTAATTAATCAAATTAATTATTATGGCTAAAAACCTAATTGATTAAAAAATTTAATGAATTAGATTAATTATTTTTGGATAAAAAACCTAACTGGCTAAAAAAAACCTAATTAATTAAATTAGTTTTTAAAAAACCTTGACTTAATTAAAAGGAGGATAAAAATGGTAAGCAAAAACAAACGAAAGGGGAGTGCAATCAGCAAGAGAAAACATAGGCCAGGAGTCCACTAAGCCCAACACCATAATTGGGTCCAAACTGTAATTCAATTCGGAAGGGATATGCAATTCCATGGTGTACGCGCAATCTGCTTCCTTTTGGCCAAAGGAAGTACCTGCAAAAATAAGATAATAATAAGAATACGAATAATAATAGTAATAATAATAATAATACAATAAAATAATAGGGGTTTAGAAAATTAAATTATGGCCAAAATTATGAATAACCTTGATTTGGTCAAAAACCATAAGGTTTTTGGCCAAATACGAATAACTTTGATTTGGCCAAAAGACAAAAGACTTTTGGCCAAATACGAATAACCTTAATTTGGCCAAAATCCAAAAAGCTTTTGGTCAAAAAAACACGTGGGGTATCCCTTGAGGTCAAGGGATAAAGCTCCTTCCACTTGGTCAATTCATATGAAACTTGTTCATAAACCACTACAATGTTACGATTAAGAAAACAAATGAAAAAATAGAAAAGTGATCAAAATAAAACCAAAAAAATAGAAAACCTGATTATAAATAAAATAAAATAATATAACGAAGCTACAAATTTTTTGAGATTTTTTTAAAAATATGAAAATAGAAATTAAATCAAATAAAATAAAAAAACGAGGAATTTGCAATTTTGAGCGTCGAAATCTTTTAGAATTTGATTCTAAAGGAATATTGTTTCTCGAATTTTTTCTGAACTTCTGAAAAAAATTCGGAGCAAATCGAAACAGTAGTTTCAGAATTCGGCTGATAGGCTGGAAAATTTATCACTCTGCTGCAACCGGAATTAGAGTGAGGGGAGATTATTCGTAACGGTCAGAAACGATGGTAAAGGGTTTTTTGTGGATGAGTGTAAAATTATGAGAGTTGTTGATTGTTAGTGTATGGGAAAAGAGAATTTGGTAGAGGTGAATGGTTGGTCAATGGTTAAAAATAAGGGTTGTTAGTTATTTATAAGAAAACATTAGGTTAAAAAGAAAATGGACTTGGACCTCACTAAGCGTTTAATTTATTTTATTTTCCTTATTTTGAATTATTTAAATGAATAAATCAAAACAATTGAAATAAAACAATTTAAGGGGTGATTGGATTAAATTTGTGTCCCAATAATGAATTTGTTCAATTTGGACTTTATGCACTGACTCAATTCCCAACTTTCACCATCCATAATTTTCTCAATTCTCATTATTTTGGAATAATTTTGAATTTGTTGGAAAGCTTAGGGTGTCCTCTTTAATTATTTTCGCATTTAAAGATTTTTGTATTTAAAATGAGAGGGTAAATTTTGGGGTATGACAGAGCCTCACATGAAGTTCATCACCAAACACATGCAAACCACCGCTAAACCTAAATTCCGACCAGTGTTCATCCAGACACTCGCATTTCTACTCTATCGCGTCAAGCATAGACACGGCAAGGTACAAGCTCCACGCCCGACCTCGGCGGTGCCGACACCCAAAAATGCAAAGCTGTCGTCAAACGCCAACATTCCGCCGTAGAAATTTCTAAACTACATTTTTCCTATTCTATACCACATGCATTCTACAAAAATACCAGAACTAGAATGCAAAAGGTAAAGAAAATGGTAATACTTACATGGTCCGAAAGAACTTGGTGGTAGTTAGAAACTTCATACAGTGGTAGATAGCGGAAAGAGCATCGAGTAGACTACGGGCAGAAGACTAGAGAAGAAAGAGAAACGAAAGTGACAATGAGTTCGACTCCTTCCTATTTATAGAGAGCCCTCCTAGCGTGTGCCCGAGCACGTGCCTAGCCTAGCCATCATTGCACATTTATGACAACACGTAGCTCAACATACGCATGCGTTGTCACCCATTCATTTTTCCTTCAACTATACGCCTCCCTGCCAACTGTGCCTCCTCGACAATGATTAATCTCCTCGACGGTCTCCCTTCCTCGGATGAACCGAAAATACAACCTCTTCAAAAAATGGGCATCATCCTTATAAACTCTTTCTCGAATCATGGTTTGCTCTTAAGTCGTTACCCCCATGCTCGGAGCAATGACTTAGGGGGCTTCTGTTCTGGACAAGCTCGATGGCTAATAAGGGCCCAATCCATATATGCTCTTAGGGCGGCCCAACAACCTTAGCCTAATCAACTAAGGGCAGTAAGAGTGCAGTCTCCCTTGAACCTTCGTTAGGATCTCTCCTCCATCATGTTGAGGACAGCTCACCATCGCTATGCTTGACCAAACTAGCCTCCAGACCAGCTGCAAAACTTCCACCCCGCTCCCCATCGAGGAGCATAGTGGCCTCCGCCTGCTAAGCACCCCTGTCGACCAGGAATATCCCTTTGCCCGACCAACGCCTAGTTTTGGGTAGCCTCCTGGGATTCCTAAGTTTACTTCTAGAATACTGGTAGTCACGCGTTTTGGACCTAGATCCACGACCTAGCCCAAAACATGGACCAATGGCCAAGCGCTGAGGGTAATATGTAAACCTTCTATTTTGAGAGGGTCAGGTAACACAATTTTAAACCCTTGAAACACTAAAAGTAGTCGTGCTCCTACTTAGTTGCTCGTCGGAGTGCCTTGGAGGTACACCCCTTCTCCTTTTCATCAACACCGTGCAGACGTCTCTGGCCCACCTTTTGGTTTTGATCACCCTCCAAATCAATAATCAACATAACATGTATATATTTGGAAATGCAAGATCATTAAGACATCATCATAATATCATCATCAATATCAACATCATCCACAACATCTTCATCAATTTATCATAAAACAAGTCATTAAACACACATAACGCACAATAATCCACACCCTAAACACATTAGGTACTAGAATAATGCTTAATTAATTCATCTTATTATGTCACAATATAGTTTTGAGCGTCAACTTCCCAATGCTTTGAATGACGCATCAAACAGAGTCACGAAACTCAAGTTACGACACGTTTTGCCCACACTGCCAATCTGCCCGCCCTCTCTTGCTAAGCGACTCGGTGGAGAATCCTTGTTCTCTCCTCGCTCGCTTGGCGAAGCAACGGCGAAATCCTCGCCCCATGCTTGCCTCTGGCTCGTCCGGCGAATTTGCTTCTCCTGCAACTCGCCTGGCTCTCACCCGATGATTTTTAGATTCCAGCAACCTCCTGATGTACCCCAATTTTTGATCTTGAGATCCCACATCACTTTCTACATAGTGTGGTCATCATCATCATTATCATCATCATTGTTCATATTTCAATTACTCACAAAAATATACAAAAAAAAAAGAATGTGTTTTGCTTGTTGCTTGTTGCTTGTTTCCCTAGGTAGGTGGTTGATCAAGAGACTCAAGTAAGATTAAGGTTTTGAAACCCACAAAGGTGTTCCAGCATTCTCATATGCTCAAATGATTATCCCCATCAAAATCATAGTCCAATAGTGGCTCAATTCAATATTAACAACTTCCAATTTCATCTGGTGCACAAACTAAGGTTTTTGACCTAATTCATCTGGGAGTTTACTTTTAATCAGGACATGGCTCCATAGCTCAAACTATGATTCAAGGATCTCCAATACAACATGCAAAATTTTCTAACATGAAAGTTATAGATCTTGATCCAATGAACAACTTTGCCACATATAACGTTTTCCCAAAAATTGAATCATTTAAGAGTTATGGGATCATGAAGTTTCTAACAAAAGACTTAGAAAATTCTAAGTGTTTGAAACCTAGTGTTTTCCTAACTTTATGGATTCTTTTCACCAATGAATTTGAAGGAGAACCAAATACCAAAGTTGAAGAGTGTTGCAAGGGCTTTCCAAAGAGACCATTAGCACAAGATTTCAATGCTTGAGCTAAGAGATATGAATTTGTGAATAGGGTACCATAACACTTGAAATTCAAGCCATGAACATGAAGAACTATGATCCAAGCTTGTCCAAATTTGCAAGAATCAAACATTACAGGTCCTATAACTTGTTCAAGGCACCATAATCATATGATTTTACTTGCTTTGGAGCTATGGACCAAGTGCTTTCACCATTGCCATTGAATTACTCCATTTATGGCACAAAGTTAACACTTCCATTCTTGTAAAGCTACTTTAATTACCAATAACTCTTGCATTGAGCCTCTACATTATTTGTTCTGCACTAAAAGCAAACCAGAACCAACAAGCAATACTCAAGAACTCAGAATAATCATCCTACACCATGTTTAAAGCAAGAGCGAGTACCATGGAGACCATAACTTTCTCCTTTCTTCACAAACAAGCAAAGTGACACAACTTGGGCATGGGAACTCCAAATGATCTGATTCTTTCACCCACAAACCCTAATTTTGGCCTATAAATAGAGAGCATTTCCTCTTTCATCAAACATGTAACACCCCAATTCTACCCACGGTAATTATAACGAAAATCAGAGTTATAAAAGTTCAACACCACATGGGATGATACATTTTCAACTTAAAACAACGGCAATTAATCCCGTTTAGCACATAGATACATAGCATAACATATTCGGATGAACCTCAAACAACCTATATTAATTTTCTTGAAGATAAAACAATTTGTTTTTACTACGCAGCATAATCAACTAATTTAAATCAATATAATTCATAATGTCATATTCCAATTCAACTGAGTATAAAACAACATCAAGTACTTTCATAACTTCTCATTTAAATTCAACATATACAGTGATAACAACAATTAAAATCACAAAATAAAATAAATATCGTGCATCCCCCCGAGTGCTACGTATCAGAGCGATAATACCGACTTGGACTCAATGAAGCTACTAAATCTTCATCACTGTGAATCACCTGCACATTACCAGTATAAAGGTAACGGCTAAACAAAAGAAAGGGTGAGATATCAAACCAATATAAACAGGTGTATGATAAACAATATATTAGATTAGATTATACAAATATCACCACTTTATAACAACAATTATGCAACAACCGACAAACAACTTAATAACAACAACAAGGCAGCTTTAATCAACCATCACATCAGCATAACAACTTAAATCAATCGCAATTTAATAACAACAACTTATTTTCACACATAACTCAAGATGCGAATCAATTATGCACATGCATGTGGTACTATTGGAGTAGAACTACCAACTTAATAATGGAGCAGAACTCCCAACTTATAAAATTGCCAGTTAATAGAGGCATCAAAGCATAAGCCTTCATCGCTAGTTTTCCAGTCCAGGCCGTCACAGAATGCAAATGTGTGTGATCCAATGAATGCAACAATCACATACAACAACAACAATCATCTCACAAAAGGCATAAGCCTCTATCACCATTGTACCAATAAATAGAGGTACTCATCGTCACTTCAACACTGACCACAAGCCTACAACTTAATCAACGCATCAACAACAACTTATAACGACAGCAACTCAACAACACCAACATCACATTCAAAACAAATCAATTCAAACCACATTGGTTATAAAACATGCAACTTAAACTATCCATAAACCATGACAATTCGACTTATTCAACTGTACCTGCAATCAACATATTCGACATAATTCCAACCAAATAAACCAACCAAAATTACCTACTTACATATACTAGTTACCCCGACAAATTTTGATTAATTCCGAACAACTAAGTTTACTGCTTAATTAGGCTAAATCGGCTAAATCGGTACTATTTTGACTTCCTGCATTACTACTGATCATTATACAGCTTCTATTAGTTCTTAGTGCACTGATATAACAATTCTCTACTATCCAAACTACTATGTCATTGAAATCTAACCCTGCTACAAAAGTATCAGCTTCTGCTAATAAGTTCTGCTACTAAAACTATAGTTATGTTATATTGAAATTCTGCTAGATACATTAGTTATGTAGTTAGTTACTAACAATTCTACTAACAGTTTTCTGTTTGAAGTCTGCAATTTTCTACTGTATGAGCCAACTAAAATTTCCCCACTGAAGCTCTTACCAATTATACTACTTCATTAAGTAGTTATCACTAATTTAATTTATTTCCAAAAAAGGTCTATTAAGTCGGATAAAGAGAACCAAGGAATATATGGGGTATGCACTCATGTCGTGGGCCCATAACAATAAGGGACGTGCGTCCTGTAACACCCCATTTCCCTCATCGTAAAATTAAATAAATAATCAGAGTAATTAGAGCATGTCAATCATTATCAAATGGGATGCTACATCAAAACATCATACATAATTTGCTCATATTTTTAAACAAGGATACATAACACATATATTCGGATGAACCAACATAACAACACCATAGGATTCAACCTCACTTTATTAATGCAGCAGAAATAAGTCAACACAAATGGAATTATCATCTTATACAGTTCAAAAATACCATCTTCTCAATAAAATCAAGAAAGTACTTAACGCTCTCAAAAATCTTCAAACAAACAATTCATAACATAATAACAAACAAGCTTTCATCCCCGGTGTTACGTATCAAAGCAAGACCCGACTCTAACTACGCGATACTAGGCGTCGCTCCATACCTCAGCTACTATAATCCTTGTCACATGTACGTTACCCACAGAGAGGTAACATTCAAATAAAAGGGGTGAGATATCACAGCGATCTAATAAATCATACAGGTTAATTGAATTCATACTTCCACAGTTCATACTACATTCGTTAATCCACACATACAACAACATACACAAGCACACTCAATCATTATGCAACAAACACCTCCGTGCTATGATACTGACTCGACTTCATGCATGTGGTACCAACAGGGCATAAACCCTCCCAAAATGCCAAATAATGGGCAATAACAAGGCATAAGCCTTCAACAACAAGGCATAAGCCCTCAACAATTTTCCAGTTCAGGCCAACAACAAGGCATAAGACTTCAACGAATGAATGCATGCGAAATCGACAATGCAACAACAATTTATATAATTTCTAGAGCGTAAGCCCTCAACCTTAATTCTCTGCCATTTCAGGCTATCACTATCATCATTATGAAACAACAAGGCATAAGCCTTCAACAATTTCCGATCAAGGCCAACAACAATTATCATCATCATCATACAATAATATCACAATGCAACAACATCCATTCATCATTTATATAACATCAACACAGTCAATTACAAGGGTACTCATTTCGTCACGTTTAAAATTCGGTTTACCACGAACACCATAAAAACTATGTATCTTTAGAAAAATTCTCACAAGGTTCTCAATTTAGTTCTATTAGATAGAAAATATTTTCAGCTTCTCAACAGTCAAAACGACGCGTCAAACGGACACCCGAATCGTAAGATATGATGTTTAAAAGTTTTTAGAAAGTTTGACTCAGGGGAACCGGTTCCCCTACATTGGAACCCGATTTCCCTAAATCTCTGTGTCTGGGAACCCGGTTTCCCAAATAGGGAAACTGGTTCCCCTAGTTTCAAAAAAATTTCCTGAGCGTACAGAGGGCTTGGGAACCCGGTTCCCCCTATCTGGGAACCGGTTCCCTTATTCAAAAATTTCTTTCCAACATAACAGCGAGTTTGGGAACCCGGTTCCCCTTATCTGGGAACCTATTCCAACTGTTCCAGTTCCAAAAATTCTGCAGATTGCACTGCTGCAAAAATCCCTCTTTTCACCCCAAAAATTCAATCTTTCCCACATCAGAAAATCATTCTAAAAGGTTATACCACACAGATACATATAATACAACAATCACAACAATGTCATCACATCAGATACTATAATTTCAATCACTTTTAGGTAAATTCTCATGAACAATTCTCACCAAAACCTAACCTATGATTATCCCTACATACCCACAATTATACCACTTATTAGGAGGTTGGAACCCCACCCTTACCTTAGCAATTTTAAGCGAAAGATTCTTCTTCTTCGTGTTCTATTGTTTTCTCCTCTTCTTTTTTGGTGCCCTAGCCTCCTTTCTCTTTTGCTCACTTCTACGATCGATTCAACAAAATTGTGGTTCTCTCTTCCTTGTTTTATCAATATTAACCCTTAGACCTCTAATATGATATTCCACTCATGCCCTCACTTAACCGCTTAAGATTACCATTAAGCCCCCCATATCTCTACACAAATATTATTCTATTTCTATTATGATTATTCCCTAATAATAAAATACTTCCACTAAATAATTAAGTAGCCAAATAATATTTAACCATTACTAACTATTATTTAATTCTTCTAGTTTTTGATTAAATAATACTAGTAATTACTTACTTTCCTCAACGCCTAAATCTTCCATTTTCTAAGGCAGCTACCCCACTCTAAGGGTATCAAAACACCCAACAGCACATATAATGCACATCACCATATAATTAAATAATGAAAAGCAATTTAAATAAAATCAGGCGTTACACGTCCCTTCTTCTCTCTCACCAAAAAGGGGCGCCCATCCCACTACATAGGGTGGCCCCACATTTTATTTCTTTTCTTCATTCTCACTATGGGGTTACCGCCCCTTAGTGGGTGGTCCTCGTCCCAACTCCAATTCCATCTTCTTCATATGTCCAGAAACTACACCGATTAATTTTCTAGGTACTTTTATTCAATCGGTCTAAACAACCAACACAACAACAATCGCAACCACAATTCATCACAGAAACAACAACTTCAATTTTTGCACCAACAATCGACAGATAAATAGAAAATGAATAGAACCAACAATTTCTCATAGAATCAAAACAATACAGAATCAACACACAATCCATGGCACATGATCATATAACCCAACCCACATACGGTCTATCATATACCCGGTTATAGAGATCGAACCCCACCCTTACCTTGGATTGACGGTCTCTCTATAATAATCCGGTCTAATTCCGCTACGCCGCAGCGTCTAACTTTTCCACTTTTCCTCTTCTGCACTTTTTCACGATCAATCTTCTTCTCTAAAACCCTTATTCTTCTTCTATTCTTCCTGATAGAATAAAACCTAATATTTTCCTTTATTCAACTTCACCAATTATAATATTATTAATTCCTAATAATTCCATTACTTCTTATTGGGCCTAATATCAGTACCTCCATTTTGCTAATTCTCACACAACAACCAAACCAACTAAACTAAATAATTCGTACAATATAATAATATTATTTCTAATATTATTTCTCCGATTCAACCGTCTAATTTACCCGACTATTCACTTAACCGCTCAAATAACATAACAATTCAACTATCCCTCTTGGATTTATACCGATAAGTCCTAACTTCGACAATTTCCAATAATTAAATCCTTAATCAATTTAAGTAACCAATTAATTAAATTTGGGGCATTACAAAACACACTAGAATTCTCCAATTCCCCCCCTCACTTGAAACTTCAAAATTTGGTCATTTGCATTTACATAGCCATTTTAAGTTCTGAGAATTCTGAGTGTTAAACAACCTTTGAGATAGCTTTTAAGCATCATTTGGAAGATGTCTACCATACTCACCACTTTCAGAAACATTCCAAAACCAAAATCACAATCAAACCTCCATTAAAGAGCTTTCTTGAACCTTAAAAATCAAACTCATCCCTGGTCCAAGAATTGTCCAAACTTTCACCTCAGATACCTTCTATATATCATATAGAAGCTATCCAAATCATTAACCAACTTCTGTAAAACTTGGAACATAGTTTTCCATTTTCAATTTTTATGTTTTGCAAGTACGGTCGAGTAGCTCCTTCCAGGTGTGCTCAAACTCAAGCAAGTATTCATTTAGCTTCTATAAGGTTCCAGAAAGATATTTGAATCATTAAAACAGTTTTGTAACACTCTAACCAAGGATTCGATCTCCAGCTCCAAAAGGTAAAAACACAAACTTGAACTCAGTGATTTAGGTATCATTTTAAATAAAACTCGATACCATTTAGTTCAACATCATGTATGGAATAAAAGTCCTAAGGTTTAAGGGATTGATTGTGCATATTAGTCATTTAATCTCAAATTGAAGTTTTAGGGTTCTTGAGGTTTCTGGGAAAATTAAGGAGCCACAGTTAATATAAATTGATGTTATTTACATATTTAGAATCATGGTTGAATTCTGAACATGTTTCCCTTTTGAATTTCTGGAAATGGTTAAGTTTTGATCATGTTTGAATTTTTGAGAATCACGAGCTAGAGGTTGAAGATGAAGTTCAACTACGTTTTAGAACACGTTTTTTAATATATATTCATGCGTGAATTTGATAATCACTTGTAGCACATTGGCCCAGTGGTATTTGTTTTCACTTATGAGTCTAAGGGCGCGGGTCCAAGTCCCTCCAAGGCCAAAGTACTTTTTTATCACTTGTTTTATTCACCTTTTTATTTATCTTTGATAATTTATTTAAAATAGAAAATTAATCATTTTGACTTGAAATTTTACACACTCCTCATTTATCTTATCTATTTTTAGAATATGATTAAAAAATAAAAAAATATTATTTATTTATTCATTTAAAAATTAAAACAAAAACAAGTCTTTTTATGCTTTTAAAAGCTTCTAAAATCATTTCTTTTAATATTTTTCACCAAGTAAATTCCTAATATTTTTGTGTGTGAATCTTTTTAGGACTAAGTTAAAGTCACCTTGACAACACCATGTTCCCATTAAACCAACTCTCCTTTAGAGTTTGGTCTTTTAATCAATTTTAAAATCAATTAGGATTAGATATTTCAAAACCCTAATTTGAATCTCCTTTAATTTCTAGCAATGGCATGTTAATATAACTTGTTGCTTTGACCTCTCCTTGTTTATATACTTGTATATACTTGTTGATATTTTTATCCTTGTACATTTATGTTTTATTCATTGTTATGAATTCAATGCCAAAACAAAGTATAATGCAAGGGAAAAATAAAGGACAAGGAAGAAGAAGAACACAAGAATTGGTTATAACTGCTATTCTTTTACTTTCTCTTTGAAAAACAATATTACAAGTTTACAAGAATAACAAATAACCTCTCTCACCCTAAATTAGGATTTGCTGTGTTGCAATGATGAGAGACTATATTTATAATAAAACCTAACATACTAACTAATGGGCTTTTTCCACAAGGCCCATTACACAAGCCAACTTAATAAACAAGCTAACTTAACAAATTAGGATTTAAACACTAAACCTAATTTAGCATGCTAACAACCCTAGCATCTTCGACACAAGCATGTGAACAACCTTCGACTTCATGCTTAATCCTGTCGAACCAAGAAGCTACCCTTTGACCATTCTAGAGTTCGATCCAATATTTCACATTCATGGTATTATCATTGTATATATATATATATATATATATATATATATATATATATATATATATATATATATATATACTTTCTTACTAACCACATGTATGAGATATCCATCCATCATATTCATTCATACATGAAATGATTCAAAGGTATAAACGTCATCTTATCAATCACTTACATTTGAGTCTTATACATTGATCTCTTTGTTATACTCACTTGTTTACCTTTATGATATGTATGTTATCACACACATCACTTTAGGTACTCAGGATTTGATTGTTTAAGTTGTTTGTTGAAATATCCAAAAGAATGAGAATGGTATTGACTAAAATTTTCAAGGTACGCAATGTCTCTTCCAAATCTCTTTTATCTTTGTGCTAAGTATTGTTATAGCTTTGCACGCCACTTGTTTTTTTAAATGGTCTTGTATTGTTAAAGCTCAACCTTTTTAAAATCAACCCTTGGTTTTGTATTGATAAAGCTCAATCAACTTCTTTTAAATCCTATCCTTGTATTGTTAAAGTTATGCTCTTTTATTAAAACTTGTTAAGTATTGTTAAAGCTTAACACTTTAAAAACTCATTGAGTATTGATAAAGCTCAACACCCAAAAAGATTTTTGCCACTTGGATCTTTATTTTCCTTTTAAGGGGAACTATAAAAGCTCTTACTTCCCTATTGCACTTAAGGGGTATGTAGGTCAGAGATGCGATATCTTACCGAGCTCACTTTTAAAACCTTCTTTTCTCATCCTCCCACTCTATTTAAACAAAAACATATAAACACAAAAACAATTTTAATAACAATAACAATAACAATAATATTTTCAAAGAGGTTCCTATGGAGTACCATAGATGTGGCGGGTGCTTAAAACCTTCCCCTTGCATAACAAATCCCCCTTACCCAAATCTCTGATAATTTTATTAGTTTTGATTTTTTTTTAAAACTTATGTGGGTTTTATTCTCTCTTTTTTCCACTTCCTTTGGAAACAATAAAGCGCGGTGGCGAATCTGTTTAAAACATATGAGCTAAGTCAATTCAATGGCTTTAGTCTCACAAATTTCACCACTACACCTCCCAGGTGCGATTCACTTCTGTCTCGGTCCCCAAAGCCTCTTGCCTCGGGCTCGCCCGGAAAAGCATCGGTGAATTCTCGCCTTTCGCTCGCCTCTGACTCGTCCGATGAATTTGCACGATCAAAAAATTCTAGTTGCGATCTGCTTTAGTAAAAACTCATCCATTGGGTTGATTTTCAGTCATTGTACTCATCAATTATACATCATAATCGTCGCAAATCATGGTTTTAACAACAATTTATCATATATATATATATACATATTGGATTTAAAGCATGACATCTCAAACATCATTGTCAACAAGCATTCATACACAATAATCATCAATCGATAGAATCAACAAAACCTACGTCTACCCTACCTTCATACCAGTCATAATCAACCACAATTACCCACACTTACCTTGTTTCTCCTAGCAATTAATCTATCAAGGTCGAATCGATGAACGATCTCCATTTTACTTCTATTTCCCTAACACTCCTCTTACGGTTTCTCCAATTTCACGTATTCTGTAAAATTGATCACTCTTCCCCTTATTCCTATTAAAACATTATTCCAGTTTAGGCTTTCCCTAATATGCCTTCCATGTCTCTACACTCTCTTTTATTCTTATTATTTGAATAATTAATTAAATAATAATATAATTCATATATTATTTTACTTTAATTCACTCATAATTACCTTCTTATGTCCCTAACTCTAGGACTCTCATTCCCACCAATTAATCTAATAAACCGAATAAATCACACAACTTTCATAGGTAATTATTATATTTGATAAAATTATAATTTGGGGTGTTACAAAATACATGCACACAAAAATTAAAATGACTTTATTCAGGTTGTAACATGACCAAGGTAAGAGTGAGATAAATTCTAAAGGGTACTAGGCTAAGATTTAAAAGGACAAAAGAGAACTGAAAAGAATTGCGGGAGTTGAACTAATCGACATTTTTCTTCACTTTCCAACAACTTCTTTGCAACCATATTCTTCTTTCTTTTTATTTTTCTTTTATTTATCCAGAAGGAATGCGATAGTAATATGACTTTTCTTCCTTGCCTTCTTTCTTTCTGTTTTTTGTTTTTGTTTTTTTCTCTAACTTTTGAAATATAACATATATACTAATTCAACCCCACACAAATTCTAAACAAGACTCCTTCATTCCCTTAAATAGGATTTTAATATTATTTTTCACTTTAGGCTTGTAATGAGTTATAAACAAAAACCTGAAATAAATAGGCTCAAAGGGGCTTCAAACAAAAAAATGATAATTCTAAGGCTGGCTTATTCGGCTAGTGGCTAAAAATAAAACAAAAACTAAATGTCTTTATCATATTAGTGTGCACATGTAAGCAAAGAGTTTTAACAAAAGTCAATTCAAGTTTTAGAGTAACTAACAAACATGAGTGAAATCACACAAGAAAGAAAAAGAAATGGAAATTTGCATTTCATCCATTATAAGACTCAAATTATCACCAAGGATGATGATCTACCAAAAATGATGCATAATTAGAATTAAGTCCACTTTATCATACTAAAAATGTAAATAAAGTCAACCACATGACACCATGATTCTTTAGTCAAGAGAACAAAGAAATTATTTAAACAACACTTGCAACCCCAAAAACCAATGAAAAATATGCATTTTTTTAAAACAGAAAAGAAGAAAATAACAGAAATAAAGTAAACTACATCCCTCCCCCACACTTAAAACATACATTATCCTCAATGAAAAAAATGAGAGAGAGAGAGAGAGAGGAAAAAACACACCCAAGAAGTCAAGGCGGATAAATAACTGAATAAGTAATCATCCCCACATAAAGTTAATACTAATCACTTAAGATACAAATCATGAATTCAACTATTTGAGACTTGGATAACTCACTTAAGTGTAGTTATCATATACCCATCAATAAAAGATACAAAATAACTATTACCTCCAAGTGAATTAACCTAAAATAGACCACATAGACCTAAATGAATCATCTCTAAATTTTTCTTTGACTTGATATCCAAGTCACTCTTTAGTGGCTTTTTGGAATGCTTGACTGCACAAAATTATTCACAAAAATTCTTAGGTGTCTTGATGTGAGATAAGCCATACACAATCTTCTTAATGTTTATTATGCTTATGCTCTTGAAGTTTAGGTGGCCATATCTTTATTTCCATGTAGAGTTCTAATCAGTGCATTTTGATGCACATTCCTCTACGGTTGTACTTATACATTTCCATGGTTTGCTTTTCTTATTTTTGTATTTTATAATGTTTTTATATTTTAATTTATTTTTATTGTTATTTGATTTTCGTATTTAATTTTCAGCTTTAACAGTCTGCACGAAAACGATCATAACTGGAGTTCCAGGAGTCCGATTGAGGCGTTCTAATAATCGAAGGAAAGCTAAGAGAAAGAGCTACAATTCTTATGTTGGAGTCGAAGTCAGAATCGGACTGTAGAAGGGCCAGAAAATTCGTTGAAGTTGCAGCACTAGTTTTAGTTAAGTTTCGGGTCAATTAGTTTTGGGCCTGGGTCGTATGTTTGACCTAGTTGGATTGTAAAACGGGTTGTACTCTTTCCCCTTAGGGTAGCAGCCGCGGTACTGTAGCAACCATTCACTATTCACGAAAAAAACCAGGCTTGTACGATCCCATGGCGAACTAATCCCTACTGAGTTGATCTGCTGTAATTCGGATTCCAAAACTTGAGGTTAATACAATTTCACAATTCAATTTCTATTCATATCAATTCTGTTTATGTTGTTTGTTTGCTTAATTCAAATCATCATATATAGTTTTGTTAATTTGATTGATTTATGTTTTCCTACAATCGAATGCGTATTATCGTTTGCTTAATCCGTTAATCCGCTGATTTTATTAACCGTTTGCTTAATTCGGTGAAAAGGGAAACATATTTCTTATAATTTCTATCTCGCTTGTGGATTGTTGTTGTGATCAAATATGAATAGATTCCACTTAGGACAGTGATATTGTAGTAATCGATGATAGATAGGAACCGAAACAGCAGATTAGCTTAACTCCATAATCACTTATTTTCAAAACAGCTTATTTTAGAATCACTTGTTTTAAGCGCTTTTTTCTATAAATCAAACCAAACCACCCCCCCCAATTTGATTTCAGTTAGTAATAATCAAGAGTCCTTGAGAGACGATACACGAGTTACCGTTACCGTCGTACTACAATTTTATAAAATTAACTCGTTTTTGACCCGCGCGACAGCGGATCAAATTGGCACCGTTTCCGGGGATTCTTGTGAATATTAACTGATATTAGAGTCTTAGGTGTAGTGTTTGTGCGTTTTGGCCATAGGTTCCTCACGGTTTCGGACATAACGCCTTTTTGAGTCGAAAAATCGGTTTTTGGGAAAATTTCACCGTTTCGAAAATCTGTCCCGACAGTTAGGTGTGAAAAAATTCCCCGATCAAAATTCATATACTACAGAGTAGTTATGTGACAAATTTTTCGAATCGCGAAAAAAACCTTTTTACTATTTTTAATGATTTATTTTCTGTTTTCATAGAGTCAAAAAAATCCAAAAAAATTATCAAAATTCTATTTTTTCGTCATTTGATTATTTTCGGTGTTATTTTATTTTTTTGATTTCTTTTTAATCGATTTTCTTCATTGTGTTTGTTTTAGGGACATAGTTGGCATTTTCACAATTGTTGCTGCATTGCTGTGCACTAGTCTTGGCTACTAGGTCTTCTTGTCCTGAACTTGTTGCTTTTGATCCTGAGGTAGAGAGAACCTTGCACACACTTCGTAGAGCAGGCCAGGCTAGCAATAGTTCACCTTCACCGACCATAGTTGAGTCTGATTCTGAGTCTGACTATTTGCATAACTTGTTTGCTTCTGATTCTGAATTTGATTTTGAAATGGCTGACAGTAGAACTCAAAGACAACTTGCAGCCCCTGATGTGAATTATAATGGCTTGTGTATTGAATATGATGTTGTTGCTGTTCCTTTTGAGTTAAAATCGGGTTTAATACACTTGTTGCCAAAGTTTAATGGTCTTGCAGGTGAAGATCCACACAAACATTTGAAGGAGTTCCAGGTGGTGTGTTCTACACCATTGAAGCCTGAAGGGATCACTGAAGATCATGTCAAACTTCGTGCTTTTCCTTTTTCTTTGCAGGGTGCAGCGAAGGACTGGATATATGATATCGAGCCGAATTCGATCACAAGCTGGAATGCTCTGAAAAGAGTGTTCTTGGAGAGATATTTTCCTGCCTCTAGAGCTGCTTCAATCCGAAAAGAGATTTGTGGCATTAGACAAGATAATGAGTCATTGGCTGAGTACTAGGATAGGTTCAAGAAGTTGGTTTCAAGCTGCCCTCAACATCAGATTACCGAGCAACTTCTCATTCAGTACTTTTATGAGGGGTTGTTGAAGGATTGAAAAACACTTAGAAAGGGGGGGTTTGAATGAGTGTAGCTTTAAAACTTGTAAGATAAAAACTATTTGCACAATGATTTTTATCCTGGTTCGTTTAACTAAACTACTCCAGTCCACCCCCTTGGAGTGATTTACCTCACCTGAGGATTTAATCCACTAATCACACTTGATTACAATGGTTTTCCACTTAGCCAACTGCTAAGTCTTCTAGAGTATCCTGATCACAACCTGATCACTCTAGGAACAAACTGCTTAGACAACTTCTAAGACTTGCTAGAGTATACTGATCAACAACCTGATCACTCTAGAACTTACAAATTAATGTAAACAAATTCTTTTAAGAGTTACAATGCTTCTTAAAAAGCTATTATCACAACTGTGATTTTCTCTTAAGTTTAAGCTTAAATCTCACTAAGATATTACAACAGCAATGTAGTGAGCTTGATGATGAAGTTTGAGAGCTTTTGAATTTGACAGCGTTTCTGGATAGTGCGCAAGTGCTGTGTTCAGAATTCGTAACATAGCTTCTCATCAGAACTTCATATTTATAGGCACTTGAGAAGATGACCGTTGGGAGCATTTAATGCTTTGCATATTCCGTACAGCATTGCATTTAATGTTTCACTCTTTTGTCAATTACCTCGAGCCTTGTTTCCGCTGTGTCTACTGACGTTGCCTTTAATAGCTTCTAACGTTCCTTTTGTCAGTCAGCGTAGCCTGCCAGTCTAGTACTTGCTTCTGATCTGATGTTTGTGTAAACAACGTTTGAATGTCATCAGAGTCAAACAGCTTGGTGCAGAGCATCTTCTTGTCTTCTGACCTTGAAGAGCTTCTGAGCGTGATACCATGAGAACTTCAGTGCTTCTGATTCTGATCTCAAGTTCTTCTGATGCTTCCATAGACCCATGTTCTGATTCTGCTTGACCATCTTCTGATGTCTTGCCAGACCATGTTCTGATGTTGCATGCTGAACCTTCTAAGTCAATGCTTCTTGCGCTGATTTTGTGCATACTCTTTATATAATTCCTGAAACGGAAATTGCATAGTATTAGAGTACCACATTATCTCATACAAAATTCATATACTTGTTATCATCAAAACTAAGAATATTGATCAGAACAAATCTTGTTCTAACAATCTCCCCCTTTTTTATGATGACAAAAACATACATAAATGATATGAATTTGCGATCAGAATATCAGACGGCTAAAGACAATTACACAGCTATAGCATAAGCATATAGACAATGTGTGAATATGTCTCCCCCTGAAATTAACAATCTCCCCCTGAGATAAATAATCTCCCCGTAAAATAAATACTAGAAGAATTTTATAAATAAAAGACTTCCCTGAATATTTCAGTAGAGACTTTCACATATGCTTAGATCTTCAGAACATTCGTAGCTTCTGATTCTTGCTTCCATAGGACAGCTTCAGAACTTGAATTTCCTAGATCTTCAGAATATTCATAGCTTTCTGATTCTTGCTTCCATTGGACAGCTTCAGAGCTTGAATTTCTTCTTGAGTCATTTCATGCTAGATTGTATCAGAACATTGTTGAATGTACCAGAGCATCATCAGAGCATCTTTACATCCTGAAATGTTACAGAACAAACTAAACGACAAAAGTCAGCATGAATGAATCAGAACATAAAATATGTTTCAGAACATATAATATGTATCAGAGCACACACAAAATGTTTCAGAGCATATTTTGTAACTAAAAACATGCATCAGAACATGTAAAGAATAAGAATGAAAGTATATTCTATCATCAGAATATCAGAACATTCTTCCTGCTTGCTTCTGATTCTTGAAGCTTTATAGCACTCAGCTTGCTTCAATTTCCATGAGCTTGATTCTTTATAGAATTGCTTTTCCCATGTCTTTGCTTCTCATGTTGAGCTTTAAAGAGGATCTTCAATTCCTGCAAAACAACACTCAAAGACATAGAACTTTGCAAGTTCTGTTAGAAATATGGAGCCTTTCTCCCAGCAACTGATAAAATAAATCAGATCATTTATCACATTTTTCTCCCCCTTTTTGTCATAACATCAAAAACATAAAAGATTCAGATGAAAAACAAGACAAACACATAGAAGAAAAAGGATAATTTTCATTAAGCACGGAGAAAAGGTTCAGAAGTACAAGAGGAAGGGCAAGGGAAGATGCAAAGAAAAACAGATGCAGCAAAACAAAAGAAAGCAATCAAAGACTCAATCTAAGATGACCCCAGCTTTGACATGATCTTGGCCAGCATATCATGAATCCCATTGTTGCTCTCATTCTGCCTCTCCATGAAAGCACGAAACTCAGCGTTGATCGATCTCTGCTCATCCTGGTTCTTCTGAATGACTTCCAAAGTCCTTGCAAGACGAGAAGGTTCATCAGAAAAAGCTTCACAACTTCTTTCCAGAGGGATGGCATTCTGATCCGTAGCTTCCATAGTCAGATCATTTGCAGGATTTTCCTCAACAGGAATGGTTTCAGCAACATGATCTTCGGCATCTGCTTCTTCCATAGAAGCATCTCCATAGTCTGCAGCAGGAACCTCAGAATCTCCATTCTCAAGAGCCTGAAGAATGGCAGCAAGATTCCTAGGAGCAGAAGGACCTTCAACTTCTAGTGGGTCAACAACTTCTGGAATGACCAAGCTTGGGTCTTCCTCAGAAGGTTTTCCCTCAGAAATTCAAAGAGAGTCCTGAAGTCTCCGAGCAGAACAGGATATTAAGGTCTCCAGACCACAATCTCCCTGCAAGGGTTAGCTTCCATTGCAGCAGCAATTCTTGCTTCTTCCAGCTCATCCACAAATCTCTTCTCCTCAACAGCAACCCTGTTTCTGAGGGGATGATAGTAGATACCATTATCACCCTCCAGAAGGTAACCAACATAACCAGGGGCAGCAGCCACTAGTCTCTTCTGTACTCCCATAGCTCCTACTTGAAAATCCTGGCGAAAGCTTCTCCAGAGGTTTCTCGTAGAAACATCATCAAGACCATTGAAGAAAGCATCCTTCAGAAAGTCAAGCCTGCTAATCACTTCATTTTTGAACAGCTCCAGGTAGATATGGGGTTCAGGTTCAGGTGGGTTGAAGGTGAATTTGTAGTCAGGGTAAAGAAGGCAGTAAGGGTTGGATTTTCTGGTAGTTAGGGGATGGGATAGAGAAGGTGGAAGTGCGGTGTTTGAGGAGGATGGAATATCAGTGAAGGGGGTTGATGAGGAAGGTATATCTGTGGGTGTGGGAAGGATGGTAGTTATGGGGGTAGGGTTGAGAACTTGAGAAGATGATGGTGTTTGCAAGCTATTAGGAAAAGGTGATATGGAGGTAGGAGTTTGTGCAGAAGGAGGTGATTGAGGGATATTTGTAGAGGTAAGGGTGTTTTGAGGTTCAGAAGGAGAGGGTTGGATAGGTGGAGGTTGATACACTTGCCTGGAGAAGTTACCTGTTCTGATTGCCCCGAAGGAATCAACCTTAAGAGGGTCATAAGTGACCTTCTGCCTTGTTTCTCTCTTGACAGCTTCTTCTGCAGCCTTTCTCTTTAGCCTTTTCTCTCGCTTCTTCTTATCCTCCTTCTTGAGGTCAGCTTGAGAAGGAAGTACTCTTCCACGAATCCATGCAGGATCAATAGAAGATTGATTTCTCATAGAAGCTTCCAGATAGAACTTAACCGCCTGGCAAAGTTCTGCTTGGAACAAAGTAGAGAAACCTGCAACAGGAATTCTTCTGGGTTGAATGTCAAAGGGAACAACAGTTATTTCCTTGACAAGTTCCATTCTCAGCAGGTCAAGACCATTGAAGATAGAACCCCGAGTGACTCTAAAAAAGTTAGGTGTTCCAATAGTCCTTAGGAGTCCATCAGGTCACTTTCAATCAGAATGTCTGAGATCATTCTGGCGAAAGGAACAACATTTCTTTGGAGATGAGGATACTTTGCACGTTTGTCATCTCTTGACTCTTCAATTGCCAACTTCAGATTCTCAAAAATGATGTTGGAGATGTTGACTTCAATTCTTCTTCCGACGTTGAAGAGAGTGTACTTGTGGCCAGGACTGATGTAAGATGAAGAGAAGGATCTCTTTCTGTGATGAAGAGAGCCCAAAATAATCTCAGCCCAAACTTGATAAAACGGCTTCAAGGTACCAGTTTTACTTGAATCAACACCGGTAACACACGAAATCAGCTTCTCAACCTGGAACCAATCAACTTTGCCAGGAATAGGACCAGTGACTCCTTCTTCATCGTCCAAGTTGTACAGCTTCCAGATTAACTTCTCAGTTATCACAACTTCATGCCCTAGCACGAAGGAGATAACGGCGGTTGGAGTGATGGTTGCATGAACCCAGAAATCTTTCACCAGTTCAGGGTAAATTGGTCCAACCAATCTAGCCAGATAGTTTGACCATCCCTGTGTCATGAGCTTAGCATCAGGTTTGAAACCATATGCTTTCAAATTTTCAAAGTCCACTGAGGACTCACAGAGAACTTCCAGTTCTGACTGAGGAATGGAGCAAGTCTTCAGAGGAGCGTATCTGTGCTTGTTGTATACCAGTTGAGAGGAAGGATTCATGATGATGTTGCTTGGTTTCAGATCACAAACTAGGGTTTGAAAGAACGAATGCAGAGAAAGAGATGCACAGATGGAGAGAGAGTGAAAAAGATGAAATGAAGATGAAGCGGGTTATTTAAACGGTTTGAAAAAGAAAATAAAATAAAAAGAAAACTGTTTAAATGAAATGATTACAGAAAAACATGACATCAATATGCATTTAATGAGAAATGACGTTAGGAGAGATAAAGTGACAAAATGAAATGATTTGCACAGTTACCTAGGGCGGCGTCTCCTCAACTGCACGCATGCTTGTCCAAAAATAGTGAACACGTGTTCATTTTCTGGAAAGACTGGTGACAGCTGTTTTACTATAAAAGAGCTTCTGAATCAACTTAGATAATGAGACGTTAGTAATAACAGAATCAGAACTTCTAATTGATCATTATCAGAACTTCTTATAGCTGCCTAGTCCTAACACATTTCACAAGATATTCATACAAAGATCTTCTCATCTTCTTATTCTGGGCATAAGTCCATACTGATATTCTTCAGAATAAACTTAAACCTATCTTCAGCAAGGGGTTTTGTAAAGATATCAGCCCATTGATGGTCTGTATCCACAAAGTTTAAAGAGAGAACACCCTTCTGAACATAGTCCCTAATGAAATGATGTTTAATCTCAATATGTTTAGCTTTGGAATGTAAGATAGGATTCTTAGATAAACATATAGCTGAAGTATTATCACAGAAAATAGGAATGTTACTCTCATATATCTGATAATCTTCTAGGTGACTCTTCATCCAGAGCATTTGTGTGCTACACCCAGCAGCAGCAACATATTCTGCTTCTGTTGTTGAGAGCGCTATGGTAGCTTGCTTCTTGCTGTACCAGGAGATCAGATGACTTCCAAGAAATTGACAACTTCCAGAAGTACTCTTCCTTTCAATTCTATCTCCAGCATAGTCAGCATCACAGAATCCTACTAAGTTGTATTCTTTAGATCTTTTGTAGACTAAACCAACGTTAGTAGTACCTTTCAGATACCTCAGAATTCTCTTAACAGCAGTTAAGTGAGATTCTCTAGGATCTGATTGGAATCTAGCACACAAACAAACACTGAAGAGAATGTCAGGTCTAGAAGTAGTTAAGTATAGAAGAGATCCAATCATACCTCTGTACAATTTCTGATCTACCTTCTTACTTACCTCATCCTTACCTAGAACACATGTTGGATGCATAGGAGTTTTGGCTTCTTTGCTTTTAGAAAGATTAAACTTCTTCAGAAGTTCTTTCACATACTTAATTTTCAGCTTTAACAGTCTGCACGAAAACGATCATAACTGGAGTTCCAGGAGTCCGATTGAGGCGTTCTAATAATCGACTGAAAGCTAAGAGAAAGAGCTACAATTCTTATGTTGGAGTTGAAGTCAGAATCGGACTGTAGAAGGGCCAGAAAATTCGTTGAAGTTGCAGCACTAGTTTTAGTTAAGTTTCGGATCAATTAGTTTTGGGCCTGGGTCGTATGTTTGACCCAGTTGGATTGTAAAACGGGTTGTACTCTTTCCCCTTAGGGTAGCAGCCGCGGTACTGTAGCAACCATTCACTATTCACGAAAAAAATCAGGCTTATACGATCCCATGGCGAACTAATCCCTACTGAGTTGATCTGCTGTAATTCGGATTCCAAAACTTGAGGTTAATACAATTTCACAATTCAATTTCTATTCATATCAATTCTGTTTATGTTGTTTGTTTGCTTAATTCAAATCATCATATATAGTTTTGTTAATTTGATTGATTTATGTTTTCCTACAATCGAATGCGTATTATCGTTTACTTAATCCGTTAATCCGCTGATTTTATTAACCGTTTGCTTAATTCGGTGAAAAGGGAAACATATTTCTTATAATTTCTATCTCGCTTGTGGATTGTTGTTGTGATCAAATATGAATAGATTCCGCTTAGGACAGTGATATTGTAGTAATCGATGATAGATAGGAACCGAAACAGCAGATTAGCTTAACTCCATAATCACTTATTTTCAAAACAGCTTATTTTAGAATCACTTATTTTAAGCGCTTTTTTCTATAAATCGAACCAAACCAACCCCCCCCCCCCCAATTTGATTTCAGTTAGTAATAATCAAGAGTCCTTGAGAGACGATACACGAGTTACTGTTACCGTCGTACTACAGTTTTATAAAATTAATTCGTTTTTGACCCGCGCGCGACAGCGGATCAAGTTCACACCAAATTCAATAGTTGAGACAAAGTATTTATGATCTAATACATTTATACCAATACTAAATTTCATATTTCTTGAGAGCAACCCACACACCTTATGTGGATTGTTCCTTTACTATATTTTCAAAAATGTTTAAGTTAACACATTCATTAATAACAAACAAGACTTTTGCATCTTTCTTCTCTAGCTCACGATGAAAAGTTCTTTGAGTTTCATTTTCATTTTCAGCAAATGCAGGAACAACATCATTCACAATTTCAAACAAATACTAAAATATGAAAGTAACCATTTATTTGCATATCCAACGATCATAATTCTCTCATTTGGATGTAGGAAGGTTTGCATGAAATTTTCCACTTGTGATTTGATTCATATTTGCCATGAAAGTTGATGGCAAATTATTGAATAGAACAATGCTCTTTTATACATGTTTGCTGGAACAATTACTTGTAACATGATAAAGAGAAAAATACATAAAGAAAATAATGGGTAAATAAACAAATAAAAATGGATGACGGAGAAAAGTTCACACTAAAATATGATGTAATCAAGTGAATGTTATTGATAAATAAAAAATAGTATACATATTAAGAAGAAGATGATTACTTATAGTCTAAACTATCTTAACAACTTAGAAATCATCGTAACAAACTCTCATAACTAATATAATTGATTTATAACTATTATAACGATTTACTTTTAAAATAACTAGCTATTGTGAAGGAGGCTGACAACTGGTTATAACAGAGGCTGACAACTGTTTCCTTACAGCCCCTATTGTGAAGGAGGAACTTTTTGAGGCTTTATCTCAAATGCACCCAGACAAGGCTCCGGGACCGGATGGTTTTAATCCGGCGTTTTATCAGCATTTCTGGTCTTTATGTGGTGACGACATTTTTACTGAGGCTAAGATTTGGTTACACAAAGGCTTTTTTCCATCTACTCTTAATAATACCAACATTTGTCTTATTCCGAAGTGTGGGAATCCTACTAACATGAGGGATTTGATGCCGATATCGTTATGCAATGTGGTGTACAAAATTATATCAAAACTTTTGGCTAATCGGTTGAAGAAATTTTTGGATAGGATTGTTGGGGAAGAGCAATCGGCTTTCGTAGAAGGACGATCTATTCTTGATAATGCTATGATTGCTTTTGAAGTTATTCACACCCTTAAGCGTAGGACTTTGGGTAATAATGCACAGTTAGCCTTGAAGATTGATATTAGTAAAGCCTATGATAGGGTTGATTGGGGCTTTTTGCGGGGTATGCTACAAAGACTGGGTTTTTCGGAGACATGGATTCAGTGGATGATGATGTGTGTGTCGTCGGTGAATTATTCTGTTCTTGTGAATGCGGATAGTGTTGGACCAATTCAGCCTGGAAGAGGTTTGAGACAAGGAGATCCCCTCTCCCCGTATCTCTTTATTCTTATCACTGAAGGACTTTCGATGCTTATTAGAGGGGCTGTTGCACGCGGGGACATTCATGGTGTCCAAATCTGCAGGGGGGCACCTAGTGTGTCTCACCTGCTTTTTGCTGACGATTGTTTTTTATTTTGCAGGGCAAACTTGTCTGAGGTTAATCACTTAATGCAGATACTTAATGTATATGCTGACGCGTCTGGCCAAGAAGTTAATTTAGCAAAGTCAGAGGTGTTCTTTAGTAGAAATCTCAGCCAACCAGCTCAGGAAGATCTTGCCAATATTATGGGTGTGAGGCATGTGTTAGGGACAGGAACCTATTTAGGGCTGCCCTCTCTTATAGGGCGGGGGAAGAAGGCGATTTTTGGGTATGTGAAGGATAGAATATGGAGAAAGATTAATTCCTGGCGTAGTAGACCGTTATCTAGAGCAGGGAAGGAGGTTATGATAAAGTCGGTGCTTCAATCTATACCGACTTATGTGATGAGCCTCTTTATTCTACCAGATGGGGTGGTGGAGGATATTGAAAAAAATGATGAATTCCTTTTGGTGGGGTGGAGGTCAGAATAATAGAGGTATCCGGTGGATGTCGTGGGATAAGTTGACAGGGCCGAAGAATGAGGGGGGTCTTGGGTTTCGGGACCTTCGGGCTTTTAACATGGCTATGGTGGCTAAGAGGGGTTGGCATCTTTTGGCAAAACCGCAATCGTTAGTAGCAAGATGCTATAAAGCAAGGTATTTTCCTCATATGTCTTTCTTTGATGCTCACTTGGGTAACAATCCTAGTTTTGTTTGGCGTAGTATTTGGCAAGCAAGGAAGATTTTGACTCTTGGGTGCAGGTGGAGTATAGGTGATGGTAGGAATATTCCGGTGATGTCTTCACCTTGGCTTAGAGGACAAATTGAAGGGAGGGTGTCTGGGCCTCAAAAACAAGGTGCGTATGATATTACGGTTCATGATCTTTTGGATCCGAATGGTAAATTTTGGAATGTTCATGTAATAAGAGATTTGTTTGATCATGTAGTGGCGGATAATATTCTTCAGGTACCGTTGGTTGAGGATGTGGTTGAAGATAAGTGGAATTGGAATCATGAGCAGAATGGTTGTTATAGTGTGAGGTCGGGTTACAAACTGTGGCGTAAGGAGCAAGGGCGGGCAGGTTTTAGAAGAGTGGATGGGGATTGGTGTAATCTGTGGAATATTAGGGCTCCTCCGAGAGTCAAACATCTACTTTGGAGAATCTGCAGGGGCTGCCTCCCAACAAGAGTTAGGCTTCGACAACACCATGTCCCTTGCCCTGTTTCTTGTCCGTTTTGTGAGAACCCGTTGGAGGATACATGGCATGTGCTTTTTGGGTGTGAAACTACAAATCAGTGTTGGAGGATAGTTGGGCTATCAAATGTTATTGATCCTCGGATATCAAATTTTAATGACGTTCCATCCTTGATTTTTGATGTTTGTAGCCGAGAGGATAGTATGACGGCGAGGAGAGTTGCGGTAATGATTGAGGTAATGTGGAAAAATAGAAATAATCTGATTTGGAATAATGAGAGTGACAATTTTTCTAGACTTGGGTTACATGCTTTATCTAGTTGGCAAGAGTGGCATTTGGCTCAAGAGAAGGACGGTCGGGTGAATAACCAACATGCAAGCACGTCGTGGAGCCCACCGGGGGTTGGAATCGTAAAGTGTAATGTTGACGCTGGTTTTAATATTTCCCGTGGTACTTCGAATCGGGGCTGGTGTGTGAGGAATCATTTGGGTTCTTTTGTGGTAGCAGGTACAGCGTGGGATTTCGGTCTTTTTCCTATTCTTGAGATGGAAGCTTTGGCCCTCAAGGAGGCTATCCTTAATGTCATAGATTTACAATTGGATCATGTTATCTTTGAGATTGATTGCCAAAGTGTGACACAAGCCATCCGCTCCAATCACAATGGTATTTCCGAGTTTAGTTATATTATTTCTTCTATTAAGTCTTTGTTGTCTTCTTTTCCTAACTTTGAGGTAAAGTTTGTAAAACGCCAAGCGAATTCGGTTGCTCATACGTTAGCTAAGGCGGCCGATTCTTGGACTAGGCGTAGTTTATTTTACACAAATCCTCCTTGTATTGAATCTTTGTTGATTAATAATATGAGTTAATTTTATGTTTGTCAAAAAAAAAAGTATTGGTAGAACCCTTAAAGACGATCAATTTCATTTTTAATTTATGATTTAACCGTTTAGTTAAGAAACGCTCATTAAAATTGTTATGGTATGAGAATTGATTTTTTAAAAAATCCTTTAAATTTTCAATAGTAAAATCATAGTGTATTACTTACGAGTGTAATTAATTTAAATATAATAAAGAAAAATTTAGAGTAAAAAAGTGTCATTAATATAAAATCTTTGTAATTTTTTGTGTGAGATAATCTTCATTCATATCCAACTGGGGGGCCAAAACCTTTCAAGGTTTTGAACGCGTGGTTTGACAACAAGGATTTCTTACTGTTTGTTGAGAAGGAATGGCCGTGTTTGAGATTTCGTGGAAAGGCTGGTTTTATTTTGAAAGAAAAACTGAGGTTACTGAAGGTGGTTCTAAGGAGATGGAATTTATAGGTGTTCGGAGAGGTGGATTTAGAGGTAGAAGGGGATAGAATTGTTATCAATGAAGCTGACGAGTTGTTGGGGAGATGTGCGGAAAGTGAAATTAAAGAAGTGTTGGCTAAAAGAAGTGAAAGTTTTAGTAGGTTGTGGTTGAGACTTCGCATTAAGGAGAATGTGATGTTCCAAAAATCCAAATTGAAATGGGATTGTGAAGGGAATTCTAATAGTAGATATTTCCACTGTATTATGAAAGAAAGACGAAGACGGAATTTCTTAGGTTCATTAGTATCTACTCATGGTATGTTGGAAACAATGGATGAAGTAAAAGAAGAAGTTAAAGAGACATTTTAGTGAGAAGTTTTTGAAATCGGATTCGAATAGACCTTGTCATATATACCCCAATTTTTGACCCTAAGATCCTATATCATTCATCTCCCAATCACTAATCAAGAGCTTCACTTGGAAGTTTTGTTTATGGTGTTGCACTCACCTCATCAATAAGAGGGACCATCAAGCACCAATGATTGTTTATCTTGTATACATATTATACTAACCCAAATACCAAAAACATTGCTTTGTTTCTTTGTAGGCTTTTGTTTTGTAGGTACCAAGCCAAGACATGCAATAAACAAGGCATTTTTCAAGTTTTTGACTGATGAAATCGATTTCCCTACTGGGTAAATCGATTTCCCTGCAGCAATCTTCAACAAAATCACATTCTGGACAGCATGAAATCGATTTCCCTCTTGGGTAAATCGATTTCCCTAGTGTATTTTGCGCCAAATTCTCTTCTGGAACAGAGTGAAATCGATTTCACTCCTGGGGAAATCGATTTCCTTCAGGCGAAATTCAAAAAAAATAGAGAGGGAAGCTTGATTTGATTTTGGCACCAATTTTCTTTGACCATTTTTGTCATTTTACCAATTTTCCACCTCATCAAAATAATTCTCTTCATTAAACCCACTTAAACCCCATTTTACCACTTTTTACCATTTAAATGCCACTTTAATCACCAATTAAACACAAGCTAATTACCAAATGCAAAAAGACCAAACTACCACTACTCTTGCTCTCATCCTATAAATAGAGCCCACTACTCTCTCATTTCTCAAGCTTTGAGAGCCAACAAATCCCTTGCAATTTCTCTCCTCATCCTTACCAAAATTCACCAAAGCTCTTTTTCCTTCATAAAATTTGTGAGTCACATCTTGAACCTCACAAATTTTGAGCTAAGCCACCATCCATTTCACTCTTTTTTCTTCAATTGTTGAGAGATCAAGATTTGTGTTGGTGATTCTTGAAGTAGATCTAAGTTTTGTTCAAGATTTGGTAATTTTCATCATCCTTTTTCATCTATCATAATGTGATTCCTTTGTGCTTGTGTGTGATGCATCTTTGATGCTATATTGGTGCTAATTGATAGTAATTTGATGGAAAATTCGTGCTCAAGTTGATGTGTGATCATAAGGTGTTTGTATATTTGTTCAAATCAAGTTTCATGCCTTTAAATGCTGTTTTTGCTGAAATTTACACTGAGGAAATCGATTTCCTTAAGGCTGAAATCGATTTCCTGCTGAACGTAACTTGTTTTTTTGAAAACTGCACTATGGAAATCGATTTCCCCCTGCATGAAATCGATTTCCAGCAGGCAGAATGTGGTTTTTTGCCTTTTTTGTGCTTGTTTTGGCTTCCTTCTTCCTACATTTCATTAATATCATTGGATCTAGGGTGTTGATAGGTTTGAAATGACCTAATCCACCAAGATGGATGAATGATATTAATGATAGTGTGAGTTGATTATCTTTTGTGTTTTCATTCTTATTTTCATCTTATTTTTCTTTTGATCGATGAAAGTCTTAATATCTTGAGAATTCTATGGATTCTTGATGAAGACTAGATCAATTTGTTTTCATTCTTATCTTTTCATCTTATTTCCTTTTGATCGATGAAAGTCTTAATATCTCGAGAATTCTATGGATTCTTGATGAAGACTAGATCAATTTGTTTTCATTCTTATCTTTTCATCTTATTTCCTTTTGATCGATGAAAGTCTTAATATCTTGAGAATTCTATGGATTCGTGATAAAGACTAGATCAATTTGTTTTCATTCTTATCTTTTTCATCTTATTTTCTCTTGATCGATGAAGGTCTTGATATCTTGAGAATTCTATGGATTCTTGATAAAGGCTAGATCATTTCTTCTTCTCCTTCTTATTTCTTTTGATTGATGATCTTGATACATGGAGAGTTCTCCTACATTTGTCCCGACTCGATAAAAGATCAAATATGGAAGAGAATTGTATGCGGTGATTTAAGACTTGTGGAGGTATTTATCGTGTAGTCGCTATGATTTTTATCAAGCTTCTGATAAACCTCCATTGAATTTAAATCCGAGTACATCATTCACTCACCATCGATCTTCATTACTAACTTTGATAACATACTTGACAAGTTTCAAGATGGATATCTTTAACATATAACAACTAACTTTAATTTCCGCCATTTATTATACCGCTCTTTATATTTCTCGCTTTATCGCTTTATTTTATCATTTCATCATATTTACATTCCGCCATTTTCTCTTTGTCCATTTGGACGTTTATAATTCCGCTATTTTCTCTTTGTCCACTTGGACATATGTTTATGCTTCCGCTATTTTCCTTTTGTCCACTTGGACCATACTTTACTTTTATGCTAAAACACTAATAAACAACCAAAATCTAAAAAACACATAAGGCTCTCTTTGGACTATTGGTTACTATCCCTAGCATTTTGGAGATTCGGACTTATGGACCTAGTGCCTCTGGACTCTTATTCTGTTATTACTCTGCTGTTATTCTGTCTGTCTGGCATTGGATTGTTGTCTGTTTGTATGTGCAGGTATTTCCTTGAAAGCCCTTGATGGTTAATTCCAAGGCATTGAGATAAGGATTTTACCCGAAAACAGCCGTTACTCTGCCCGATTTTCGTCAGAATCTTAATGTGCTTAATGAAAAGTGGTGCTAAGACAATAAGTTCATCTGGATCCCCCAAGTGTTAATGTGTTGGTATTGATAAGTCCAAAGGATGGGAAATCTACCTTGACTCATAATGTCAAGTGTTGACTTCTTATTTCGGTTAGACCGTTTCTTTCCTTAGCTTTTATTTTACGCAATAGGATAGCCTCTTCATCTCCTCCCATTCTTAAATTTTCAAAATCTTCTCCCTTTTTCAAAAACCTTCTTATGTTTGCAATCCTTTTCAAAACCTTTTCTCAAAAAATATCTTTTGCCCTTAGTGGCTTTTCTTCAAAAGTTTAGACACCGTTAATCGTCGAAACGAGTGGTTATACCCCACGATGTTGAAATTGATTGATATAATGAGATCTTTTCCGCGTGAGAGAGCTAGTGGCATACTCGTCGATTTTATCCGAGTTGGAGCCCTTCTTTCATTAGCGATGCAAAGAACTCGTTTGTTCTCATGCTCAAGATCAATGGCTGAGTATTTCTCTCCAATGACGATAAAGTGTTTATTCATTTTTAAAAATGTTTTCCCAAAAAGTGGAACTACATTAGCTCTGACTTCTCCATTGCACCGAGGAGGTATGTAGGCCCAAAGCTAAACGCTTTGCCGAGCTTATTTTAAAAATAAAACAAACCCTTTTTTTTAGCACACACACAACACAGATTTTCAAAAAGGTTCCTGTGGAATACCACTGATATGAGGGGTGCTTAAAACCTTCCCCTTATATAATTAACACCCGTACCTGAGATCTCTTTCTTGTTTTAAAAACAAAACTTTGGGTTTTACGTTCTTTTCCCTTTTCCTTTGAAAAAATAAAGCGCGGTGGCGATTTCAAACGGAATATTGATTCGAGTCAATCCCATGGCTTCGATATCAGATTTTTCCCCGCTACAGACCTTTAAGAAGTTTACGGCGGAGGTGAGCGGGTCTCTTGAAGCGTTATTTACGGAAGAGGAAGTTAAAGGGATTTTTGGGTTGCAAAGGTTCCAAAAGTTCAGGGTCGGACGAGTTTAACTTCTTCTTTATTCGTAAATGTTGGAACTTTTTAAAGATGAATATCATGAATCTGTTTAATTAATTTCACTCTATAGGAGTTATTTCTAAAGCTATTTCTTCATCTTCTCTCATTTTGATTCCTAAGACATCGAATTCGTAGGGTCTCGATGATTATAAGCCCATATGTCTTTTTTGGTTGCTTATATAAGGCAATTTTGAAATTGTTAGCGACTAGGTTGAAGAAAGTGTTGGATATCTTGGTTTTGCTGTGCCAAAGTGTGTTTGTTCCTGGAAGGAAAATGATGGATGGTGTTCTTATTGTTAACGAAGTTGTCAATTTGGAAAGTAAGGAAAGGAGGGAATGCTTGCTTTCCAAGGTAGACTTTGAGAAAGCATATGATAAGGTGAGTTGGAATTATATGAAGTACATTATGATTAGGATGGGATTCAGGGAGAGGTGGATGAAATGGATGGAGGGGACAATTTTTTGTAGTTATATGTCAGTGTTGGTAAACGCAAGTCCGACGAAGGAGTTTCCCGTTGGGAGGGGTTAAGGCAATGAGGCCTGATATCTTTATTCTTATTTGTTTTAGTAGCGGAAGGTTTGGCAGGATTGGTTAGGAAGGCGAATGATTTAGGAGATTTCTCTGGTTTTAATATGAAGGGTTCTTGTTCCGTTGACATTCTGCAGTTCGCAGATGACACTTTGCTGTTGGGAAATGGTGGTTAGAAACACATGTGGGCTCTCAAAATGGGTCTTAGAGGATTCGAACTTGTTTCCGATTTGGGAGTGAATTTTCATAAGAGAAAGTTAATAGGATTTAATTTGGACCCTCATTTCATCCTGGCAAACCAATTTTTTAGCCTGTGAGGTGGAAATTAGCTTATTCACTTTCCTCGGCATCCAAATTGGAATTAATTTGAGGCGTATTTCTTCTTGGAAACCATTGATTAACAAGCTGAAATCAAGACACTTTTGTTGGACAGGTAGATTTCCCAACTTCAGCGGGAGAATTACTTTATTAAAGTTAGTTCTCTATAGTGTTTCAATTTTTTAGTTGTTGTTCTTCAAAGCTCCTGTGACGATTTGTTAAGAAATTATGAAGATACATAGAAGATGTAACACCCTTCTAAACCCCCGCGGAATATAATATAAAATCCAGAGTAATCATGAAACAAGGATGTCACAATTCAAAAGAACAAAATATCAAATCGATTGTCATGCTTTCACGAGGAACATAATGCTATTATTCAGTAAACCATATTCAACACAGCGGAAATAATTTAAAAACAGAATAACATAAAACCTCAATGGTCAATACCAAATCACCGATTCACAAACCAATTAAACATAATCCGAAAACCAATAAAAATGAGAGTATAATAATCAAATCTAAAACTAGCGTTCCCCAGTGTTACAAGATCAGAGCATGACACCGATGTGAAACTAATGGACTAGCCTATAAGCTATCCTCACCAAGCTCAAATGTTGCTACTCCTCAATCTAAAATTGGTCAACAGTAAGGGTGAGACATATCACAATTAAACTATATTATAAGTTCATAACGACAAAACATCATAAGCATATCATTCACCCAACTGCAATATATTTAGATTTTCAGAAAATATCCTCCAACAACACAAAATACAATCAATCACATCACCAGGGAATAATACTGGAAATCTTCCAATCATGTTACAGCAGTACATATGCAAATGCAACGACTCTATGCATGTGGTACCAATCGTCATGGGACTAAACCATCTAACCGATCCAAACATCACCGGGATACGGCCCTGCCAACACTAATTCCATATAATGGGAATTATGTCTCCACTGATCCAAACGTCATTGGGATTCAACCACCAAAAATGATTATGAATGCATGCACAACATATAACATACTCACCATCATCACCGATACGATGAACAATTTCATCTCAATATAACTCACAGATATCAACACTGAACTCAGTATGTTCATGTCTCAGCATCATTCAACAATCAAATCATATATAGTCAAACTCAATATCACAATCATATATTCACCATATCACCACATCATCACATTGTCACATTTATCAACCTATGCACACAATGTATAACTCACCATAACGAATAAATTAAAATTTTCAAAATAAAATCGAGCTATAGCCCGTCTCATCATTTTATCATATAAAATATTTCAGTTGCTTTACAACACTCAAAACGATGCTTAAAACTGACATACGGTTTAAAAGATACGAAACTTACAATTTTGCAAAACTGGGCTCATTCGCCCGACGCTCCATGGCAGTAGCTTGCTACCCCTCACCCGATGGACATGTGTAGGCGCACACTCGCTCGGCGAATCGATTCGTCCGCCCGGCGCTCCGCACCAGAAACAACATTTTGCTGTGCGATTTTGGCGCTCTTCTCTTCCCAATTCAAACCCAATCGCACCAAAACGCTTAGCATCTCAAAACAACACCAATTCACATATTCTAACACAATTATAACACTTATTAGGGGTCATTTAACATTATACAAGTTCCATAATCATTCAATTTCACCAAATCACTCAAATGTTCTAAAACTTCCAAAACCCCAAAAATCCCAAAACCTAAAACATCCAATTGAGACAAGAATTATACAAAATCAATCCTATCATCATTAAAATGATAATATAGGCTAAAAGGATTATCACCCCTTACCTTAGTCAATTGCTCTTGAATGCTCTTCTCCTCTTCCTTGCTCTTTCACCTTCTAGGTTTCTCTTCTTCTCCTTTTGGATTCTATTTTCCTTCTTTTCTCAGATTCCTTATTTTATGAAAATAACATTCAACTTTAGTAAAAGGCCTAACAATTAACACCCCCCTTTACTAAACACGACACTGGCCTAATACCATTATTTTCATAATTCCTCCAATCAATTCACCAAAATTCCAATTAATTCCAAATAATTAATTTAAATTCCAATTAAATTAAATAATGAAATTCTGAGGTGTTATAGAAGATTTCTTTCGGGGGGAATGAAAGATAGGAGACATATTCATTAGGCTGGATGAGACAAGGTGTGCGAGCCATTGGGTAATGGTGGTTTGGGAGTAAAGAAAGTCGCAGAGTTTAATAAAGCGTTGATATTCAAGTAAATTTGGAGAATTAGTAGAGGCGAAGATTCTTTGTGGCTCAATGTTTTAAGGGCTAGATACAGTTCGTTAAACTTCCACTTCGGTCGACAACATGTGCTAATAGTGGTGGTAAAGGGTCGGTTTGGTGGAAGGATATCTTGAATTTAGTTTAGAAAAATCAAGATAGAATTTTATTCAATAATTTCTGTATTAGTTTGGGAGACGGGGCAAATTCTCTATTTTGGTTTAATAATTGGAATCATATCGGTATCATCAGGGATGCCTTTCCAGATTTGTATGTTGTTCACATGGAAAAATTTGCGACTGTGGCTAATTTCGGAAACAGGCAGGCAGGCGGCTGGGTGTGGGGGGATTTCGGAAACCCTGAGATGCTTCATTCAGAGGTTGCTGCCGTATTGAAGATTCTGCGACAGTCCCTTGGTAGCGTAGATGTTAGAGGTGGTCCGAATTTAATGGTTTGGTGTCCGAAAGCCGCGGTTGGTTACACTGTCTGCAACGGCTATAATTTACTGGTTTTTCAGTAGTAGGAGTCTCACTCTGACAGTAGGGATGAGTTAGTCTTCAGGTTGTTATGGAAAGTGGCGGACCCGTTCTAGATCAAGGCTTTTGGTTGGCGTGCATTCCTAGACAGAATTGCGACGAAGAACATTATGCTTTTAAGAGGTATTATTCACTTTCCTTCTGAACTAGTTTGTTCCTCGTGTGAAGATTCAAATGAATCTTTGTTTCACCTCATATTTTCTTGTACCGTATCGAGGGAGGTTTGGAGTCGGGTTGCGTCGTGATTGGGTTTATTTCTAGGTTGGAGTATAATATCAGGAACATTTTTTTAAGTGGTTCAAATTCTTCAAGAAGAAGAAAGTTAGAAGTGGCAACGAAAGAATTGTTTGGTTAGCTATTTGTTGGTCCTTATGGAAGGTAAGAAAAAGATTGATTTTCAACAATGAAGTTTGCTCTATTCCAGACATTATTTGAGACATTAAAGCAATAGCTTGAAAATGGTCATTTATTAGGGATATTTCTTATACCAAATACAACTTCTACGAATTCTGCAAAGTTCCTCTGTTGTATTTAAGTTAAGTTTTATTTGGATAGCAATTTCTCTTATTTTTTTAGTGATGGTCCATTTTTACATTGAGCTTAAGTACCCCTAATAGGCTAAAAACAAAATTAGAAATATAAAAAAAACCAAAGTAAAATTTAAGCAATAGCAAAGAGGTGAAACCAAGAAAAGAAAAAGAAAAATAGGTGAGGTGGTGTGGTGAGAGGAAGAGAGATGTGGAAGCCAATGTAGATTATAGAAAGAAAAGAAAAATTAGAAAAAGAAAAGAGAAACCGAGTAGAATAATTGATGAAAATTTTCTCTCTATAAATATATTCACATATCCATTTCATCCAATCCCTTTCTTCTGCTTCGGTAACTGCACAAAGAAAGAAAGATAGAAATCGGTTACAGGCCAAAGAAAGAACAAGCAAAAGTAATCGGCGGTGCTCAAAAGCGATCGCTCATCGGATTCCGGCGAACTTCAGATCCTCGCTCTTGCTTGTCCGGTAAGTCGGTGAGTCATTTTCTTCTTCTCCTTCTCGTTCTTATGCTGTTCCTGGATCTGTGGATTCCGATTTTCTGTTATGAACTTCTGATTCTTGTTTGTTACCTTAGAAAGTTGATTTTCTTGCTCTCGATTTTGATATCGTTATTTAGGGATTGAATTTCTGGTGCAAGTGTTATGTGTTCTGACGCTAAATCAGTTCAATTTGACTAGTTTGATTTTTCTGGTTATAATAAGTTGAGTTTAATTTTGATATACTTTAGGTGTGAATTTTGCACTTACAAAATCATATGATTATAGGAGTAATTTGGATTGAAATGAGTAAAGATTCTTTGCATCAACACGAGCGTGTCGCCGTCGCGTAAAGGCTTTGGTGATTTCGATCGGTACAGGTGTCGCGACACTGATTGCTGTTGTCGCGGTGTGAATTAACCATAATTTGTTCTTTAATATAAAAAACCATGATAACGGTATTAGTATCGGCACTTACCGAAACCGTTTTGTTGCGGCCGTTTTTGCGGTCACGTTATGATATACCAAAGATAGGTTTCTTGTGATGTTTCTTTATTGAGTTATATGGTATTTGGTTATTTATTATTGCTGTTTCTGTGATTTTCTTGTGCAGAAATTTTTGTCTTGGCTATTTTCGGAGGCATTTTGTTGTTGGTTGTTATATTCTTGCCGTGTACTGTCTTTTTGTTGACTGCTGGAAAATTATTATATATGGGCTGAGGTGTGTTTTTCATGGGAGGTGTGGAAGATGAAGAACCAGCTTTAAAAAGAACGAAATTGTCAGCTAAAGGATTTTTTAGTCTTTCTAACTGTTCGTCTTCTGTGGAGTGCGTTGTAGGATCTTCAAGTGGCTCGATGGCTCGGCCCCTGTCAAATGAAGGGGACGATAAAGTTGTTGGTTCAAAAGGGATTATAAACAGGGAGGAGTTTGTAAGGATAATCACAAAGGCATTATATTCTCTTGGGTACGAAAAGAGTGGGGAAAACCTGGAAGAGGAATCTGGCATTCGTTTGAATTCGTCTGTGGTAAATCTGTTTAAGCAACAAATACATGATGGTGATTGGGAGGAAAGTGTAGCCACATTGAAAGAAATTGGTCTAGAAGATGAAAGCATTGTTCGGGATGCCTCATTTTTAATATTGGAGCAGAAATTTTTTGAGCTTCTTAATGGGGATAAGGTCATGGATGCATTGAATACATTGAGGACTGAGATTACACAAATTTGTGTTGATAGTACTAGAATTCGCGAACTTTCTTCCTGTATAGTGTCTCCGTATGGCCAAGATGGTTCTTCTATCCAAGATTTTATAAGGGCGAGGACTCGGTTGAAACTGCTGGAGAAACTACAGAAACTGATTCCTCCGACTGTAATGATACCTGAGAAAAGATTGGAACATCTAGTTGAACAAGCCATCATCTTGCAACGAGAAGCTTGCTCATTTCACAATATATTGGATAAGGAGATGTCATTATATTCAGATCACCACTGTGGAAAAACTCAGATACCATCTAGAACATTACAGGTTAGAAAATGATATGTTCAAAAGATGTTTAGGTTTATATGGCAATATTTATATTTGACCGTTCTACTTCTTAACTTCATTGTAACTGTCTGCAATGCAAACTCTTCATTGTTGACTTGTTATAGGTAGTGGCAAAATATCATTTTTATTGTTTGCTTTTTGCATGCTAGAACTGTCTTGATCCTTTACTTCTTTTCTTCTGAAGGGGTTATATGATAAGAGGCTAGTATATAGTTTGTCTTTCCTTGTATTAGAGTCAGTAATATATGTATTGAATAATGGCTAAATTATTCTCTGCTGTTTTCTGATAAGCTTACACAGTCAGGCTCAGCATTGTGTTGGGCGAAAGATTCTAAGTTCTTGTTCTTGTCTAGAAGTCTATAGAAGCCAAAACATATGCACCTTCCATCGCAGTTTAATTTAGTTTACTTTCCACTACTATATATTCTGCCATCTTTTTACATTTGATAGATGTACTAAATTATTAAAGGATGTTTTGAAGTAATAGATTTTGTGAATATTTAATGCGGCAATTTGCCAATACCTGTAAATAGTAAAAGATCAAAATTACTTGTCTCTTGTCTTGTTGGTTATCTCCTCTTTTGAAGCCCTCTTCTTATTGTGGACCTATTGTTTCAGTACCCAACCTGTGCGTTTCCGTCCCTTGTTTCCATTTGTACTTATTGACTTCAATATTTGTAAAAATAGAGTCTGTTGCTCTAGTTGAAATAGTTTCACGTTTATTTTGTGTGTCACAATCATACGCATTATTGCCATGTTTTATTCTAAAACTTTAAGCTACTGCTTCGTGAAGAAGGCAAATCATCACGTGGGCCAATACTTATGGATGATCTACATGCACCCTGGATGCTCAGGACAGTTTTTTGATGTGAAAATCACATCCTTTTGTCATTAGAGGAGTTCCATGTGTGGTTCGTCATTCCTAGTTCTGATATTCATGTAATTCACATGATTTAAGACTGGCACAACACTCCCACCCAGATCATTATTGTTAAATAGCTGCTATATAGGCGCACTATACAGCTATTGTTCTACTATATGCTATTTAGTACAAAATGTTGTCAAATAGCCGCTATAGCGGCGTTATATCACTAATGCATACTGCAATTTCAACAATATGCTATTTCAGCTATCCGTAAATGACAACACTGACCCAGATTTAATCACAGGTTTCAATCTGGCAATGGTGACTGGTCTGTGAGTCCAATTGAAATCTAGTGATATGTTTTAACAAGTTTTTTTAAAACATAACTAATTATTAACAACTTTTACTGAAAAAGGAAACAAGAAATAATTATGAGGAAAAGGTCATAAATGTGAAGAAGATCATGAAGAATGATAAAGCCTCAAAAATCATAATAAGAGTTTCCAAACCAATCCTTAATTCCTTAATGTTGCACGGAGATGACCATTTATAATTAGGGGTAGGCTAGTAAATATATTTTCTTTTTGACATCATATCAAGCAAATTAAATGGACTGAAACTATCATTCTCAGTAAGTGTGAGTGTACTTTTGCTTATATTTGAGTCTGGATAGTGTACATAAATAAATAATTCTTATCTTGTTTTCTAGCTGGAGTGATGAATCAGTGTGACTCTAATGAGCATTTAAGGATTTTGTAGGACAGGAGCCTGACCTATCCAAAACCAAACTCAATCCTTAACTAAAAGACATTAACAACAGACTATCAAAATTTAAAATTAAAACTTCCGAATCTCCTTAATATTAACATACCAAAATCTTAAAATAAAAAATTTGAAGATACATTGGAATCATAGAATTTCTGTTAGCTGTTTTTTTTTCTTCATAGGCAAATGTTAGTAAATGTAGTTATATTAGATTCCAGAGATTGAATCCTAATCTTCTGGTTAGAATTCCTTCAACGTCTCATCTTACCAACTGAGCTACCAACTTGAGATGAATGTCTCCTTAATTGGAATTTTTCATTTAGGTTTATTCTTTCAGATGCTAATTTTGAACCCAAGAAGCGGAAAAAAGAAGCAATAGAACATGTAGTTTTCTAGTCAGTTATACCATTTATAGTATTCTTTGTTTTGGTTTGCTATCAAGGATGAATAGTGAGTGACAGAAGTTAGACTAGATAATTCACTTATTGAGGCATGCAAGATTATAGAAGAAAAAGGCATAAGATGATCATAAGATTGTTTGCCCAGACTTTAACGTGTAAGACAATTCTGGGTGAGTGGAGGATACTCACTTCAGTCCTTGTTTATAAGAGTAGGTGTGACATGGTTTGATGCATGGTTTTTCATAGTCTCTCTATCTCTAACTCGTTGTCTACTCTTCATACTGTAGTTGTACATTTCTATAGACCAAGATCATTATGATATACTCCCTCCATCCTTAAATATAAGTCCCCATTGCATATTTCACTCTTACTAAAAAAGTTGTCAGTGTAATTAACATGTCTATTTATGTATTGTCTTACCTAAAATATCCTTTTATATTTGTATAGCAGTTAATTTTGACTTTTCATATTCTAAGATGCATAAGGGGTTTATTTGGAAAAGATGCAATAAATGTATCTTGTAATTTGAAAAGGGGCTTATATTTGGGGACAAATTTTGTCAAATGGGGGTGCTTATATTTAGGGACAGAGGGAGTATGTTTTTTGACTGTTAGATATGTGCATGGTCTATATGGTATTCTTTGATCGCTATTAAACATTGAACATGTTTAACCATGACAATCATGCATTTCTTTCTATAGGATGGGCAGTATATCTGTTCTGATGCTATTTTCTTATCCATCACATGTCTGGCAGATATTAGATGCCCATAATGATGAAGTATGGTTTGTACAATTTTCACATGATGGGAAATATTTAGCCACAGCATCAAAAGATCGAACTGCAATCATTTGGGAGGTAATATCTGATGATGAAATATATGCTTCTGTTCTGTTTTAAACATCAGATCCTAAATGCAGAGACCAATTGTAAGTTGTTATTCGCGTCATATAACCCAATTTGCCATAATACTTGAACATTTTCTTTCTCAGTTACAAAGGATATCTGCAGTTAGCAATATCATAATCCCTGTTCCAACAGTGTCCAATTCCATGCTGCCTTTTCTTTACTTTTTTATTCAGTTCATGGTTTATTTAAAAATAGTAAAAGACCACAACCCTCTTTATGATGTGGCCGTGTTATAAATCATCTCTCACATGCATCATTTATCCAGCAAAAAAAAAAGTGAGTGAAAGCAAAGAGAAGATAGGAAAAGATGATGATGTGATTAGGAGAGAGAAAATAATTGAGAGATAGGTAGAAATGAGATGACGTAGAGGGATGTAGAAATGTTGTGGGAGAGGATCCAAATTAATGATCTGCTTTTAGGAATTAAGTGTTTTTTTTTGCTTGGACATAGATTATTACTTAATGCTATGATACTGGGTTTCACTCTTTTGGTTTTTTTTGGCCGTACTTCTATAGGTTGCTACCGATGGTGGACTGTCAATGAAGCATAGACTAATTGGTCACCAAAACCCTGTTTCATCTGTTTCATGGAGTCCTAATGGCCAGGAGCTTCTAACATGTGGAGAGGAGGAAGCTGTTAGGCGTTGGGATGTCATTACGGGTGAGTGCCTGCAAGTTTATGAAAAGAATGGTTCCGGCTTTATCTCCTGTGCATGGTTTCCTTGTGGGAAGTATGTACTTTCTGGTCTCAGTGACAAGAGCATATGCATGTGGGAATTAGATGGGACAGAAGTGGAGTGTTGGACAGGACAAAAAACCCTCAAGATTTCTGATTTGGAAATAACTGGTGATGGGGAACATCTTCTTAGTATTTGTAAAGAGAACACAATAATGTTCTTCAATAAAGAAACGAAGCATGAGAGATTTATTGAAGAGGATCAGGTGATAACTTCATTCTCTCTGTCAAAGGATAGTAGATTCTTGCTGGTTAGTCTTTTGAACCAAGAAATACATCTTTGGAATATAGAAGGTGATCCTAAGCTTGTGAGCAAATATAAAAGTCACAAACGCTCCCGGTTTATCATTAGGTCTTGCTTTGGTGGGCACGAGCAATCATTTATTGCTAGTGGAAGTGAGGATTCACAGGTATTAATCTAATTGGTAGTCTATAAAAGACATTATGTTTATTTTGCTTGAGGTTGTCTATGTTATAGTTTGATTGTAGTGTGGAATACCGAATACCACATCCAGTACTGTCAGATTAGTCTTAAATTAAGAAATTGCTAATAATATTTTTGAAAGTGTGAACTGTCGTTGTTTTAGTTAAACATAACCCTTAGAGTATTCTTTGATCAACTTTCCCCTTATAATCATTTCTATAAATTCTACCGGGAAGCCATTTTTGAGATTATTGGATTTCCATGTTTGCTAGGTTTACATATGGCACAGAAGCTCAGGGGATTTGGTAGATGCATTGCCTGGACATTCTGGAGCCGTTAACTGTGTGAGCTGGAATCCAGCTAACCCCCACATGTTGGCCTCAGCCAGTGATGACCGCACAGTCCGGATATGGGGCTTAAAACGTCTGGATGTGAAGTGCCCAAATGCATACAGCAACGGCAACAACCATCACTGCAATGGTGGGAAAACTTAGATGAAGGAAAACTCTTACAGTTTTATTTTCTCTTTTATCATTGCAACTGTGTAAATAATACCCAGTAGACATTCATATTAGCAATCAGTAACGCCCATCTGACTTTTTAGCAATCTCAAAAAAACCATGGTTCGATTAAGTCTTTGCTTCGTCTTTTACTGCCCTTGAGTTTTAGTTAATTGATTCTTAAGTGATTAGTGCATTTTCTATTTGTCTGTTATATTAGCTTCGTAAATTACTGTTTTTTCAAGAACAAACAGAATGTCCTAAGTTTGGAAAACCAATATTTCCTTGGTTTAAAAGCAGTTGTATGAGCATGCGAGTGATAGGCTCTTCGAAAGGTCCAAACAACCATGCATTGTCACACTATAGGCTATAGCTTTTATTTGTTTAGATTGCTTCCCTACTCTGTCTTGTGATATGCTTCAATATAAGCTGGAGCTTAACTTATAAAAGTACTTGAAAGCTTATCAACTTTGATGAAGCAGTCGCTTTTTATTTGGAGTTGCAGTTTGGGCTCTTTGAAATGATTCCACCTACCTGTATTTCTGTAGAGCCACAACACTTGTTGGGAACATTTAATCAATAATTTCCTAGTTAATACAATACACCACCACTACCTGATGGAATAAAATGAAGTCCATCTTAATAGAGCTTTGTTGGAAAATAATACTCTTGGTATTTTGTCTGGTAAATTCTTCCCTGCAAGCCAATATCTCTGAACCATCCAAATCCCAAACCAGATTACAAGGAGCGAAGACATCCAGTTGATAATTCACACACATCGAATAACTTGTTGCACATGGTAGCAAATTGATAGGATAGGTTCCACATAGTCTCCTAACGGTGATAGAATCTTGGTTGACTGACTCTGGGCTATCCTTTATCCAAGAATTAGTTTGTTGAGGATATATCAAAATCTAGTATCAGCCTTTGTAGAGAGACGACATTCAGAAACATCGTCCTTTCATATGTCATTTGACGAGATGACCATTATTTTGGATGATATTTCATGTCTTCTTCATATAGTGTGTAGGGGTGAGTTATGTGACCTTTTATAAGATGTGTCTGATGTCGATGCTATTAGTCTAACTATTGATCTGTTGGGTGTTTCCTTGGAGGAGGCCGCTGAGGAGATCTGTGCTTGTAGGGGTCCTTATTTTAGGTTGAATTGGTTGAAGGTGATATTTGCGTGTCAGCGAGCTTCTAGTAGATTTCACTGTGCTGCTAGAGCATATATATGATGTTGTTAGGATGCATCATTCTTCGCGACAAGACTTTTACTCTTGTAGAGGCAAAATATTTGCCACTATTTAGGAACTTGGATGGATGTGGTAGATATTGATGAGGCGCAACTGCACTTGTCATACTCTACAGGTATTTAGTTATGAGATGCTTTCTTCTATACGTGCAAGCAACTTGGCGAAGACGCCTCGCTTCTACTGGTGCAAAATGTTTTATTTTAATTTTAATTTGACTTATCTTTATTTATTTATAATTATTTTAATCGATAATATTCATGTGTAACTGATCTTACCTGATCAGATGGATCTTCAAGGCCTGCAAGGATTGGATCTTCAGTGAACTGGGGGGTGTACCTGCAAGGTACTCCAATGCTAAAGTAAGAAGATGAGCAACAAAGCTCAAGTACAAGGTAAAGGATAGAAGAAGTGAATACCTGACCCTCTAGTGAAAGAGGGTATTTATAGCCCCCAGCGCTGGGCCAAGATCTCACTACTGGACTGGATGTCCAGACCCAGTTAGGAGACTGCTAGGATTCCAAGCGGAAATATCGGAGACCAGTATGTGGTCTCCGTCCTGGTTAACCACTCTGAAGTTTAAGGGAGACGCGGTCTTTCAGGGACTACGTGGATTCCGTATTATTCGGGGGGTTTGGATGTGACATAACCCTACGAGGAGGAGGGTCCTCGGGAGAAGGCTGCGAGGGAGAGGGCCCTCGGCGGAAGGGGCGCTCGCGGAGAGCGTGCCTGGTAAGCTTGAGTCTGGACGAGGAGGGAAGTCCTCGTCAAATGGGACGCTTCGCAAGGAGCATCATATGTCGAGCACGCACTGCAGTGCTCCAACGCCATTGGGTCTCCGAGGAGTCGAGCACATGTTTTCTCCTCGTGGGCTTAGAGATGATTTGGGCCTCCAAGTTCAATTGGACCGAAAGTAGACTGGGCTGAATCTTGGCCCAGTCCAGAACAGTAACAATGTTGGATTCCCGAATATTTTTCAACTGTTGGCAAGAGAGGATTGTCTGGGATTGGTGGATTTGGCTCTTTGGAATTCTCAAAAGCCCATATTCAGGTGCAAATATGGGGTTTGCCCATTAATGTTAAACTGAATCAAATGGGTCAAAAATTGGGCAAAAAACTAGGTGAAGTGTTGGAATTAAGAGTTTTTGAAATGTGATAAATCTATAATTGTCAAAGTTAGAGTGAACATGGAGATTAACACTCCCATTAAGTCGAGTATGTACATAGGAAGTAAAAACAATGGTGTTAGTAGGATAGATTTTCATTATGAAAAACTTCCAATGTTTTGTTTCTATTGTGGTTTCATGAACATTTACATCATTGATTCTAATCAAAATATGATTGACTTCTATATTGTGAATTCTAATTCTAATCATTGATTATAATCAAAATATGATTGACTTCTATATTGTGAATTCTAATTCTAATCTTCAAAATACTGTTTGGAGAGGCACTATCATTTATGGTTACCCTACAAGAAACCAAACATTCTCACATGTGATTTGATAAGTAATTTGGCACAGAGATATAACTATACTAACTAGTTTATATTTGGTGATCTTTATTTCATAACATGTAAATAAGAAAAAACTAGGGGCAACCTTATTATTATAATCTAACTAGTAGTATTAATGACATTTTCTCTTCTCTGCTTCTCAACTTTATGATTTAGGTTATAATGGAAACATGGAGACTTAGTGTAACAATCAACAAGGTGACAAGTTCATATATGCTAGGTTGGAAAGATTCATGGCCAAGAAGGGATGGGCTGAACAAATATCTACCCTTATTACTCTAATACAAAATTTTATCCTAACACCCCTAAGTTTGTCCTAGCACCCCCCACATGGGGGCTGCTATTACCTTTATGCCCTTCTTAAAAATTTTGGATTTTAAATTGGATCTACCGGATTTTTCGAATTTTTTTTGTAATTTTTTAGATTTTTGGAAACTGGCAGTATTTCATATTTGACAGGAATTTTTTTTAATACTAACGAATTTTTCAAAAAATTTAGTAAACTACAATACTTTTTCGAAAAATGCGGCAGTGTTAAATATATATTTTTTGCTTATTGAATATGAACTATCGAATTTTTCAAAAATCCATAAAATAACCAAAGATAGCGGATTTATAAAAAAAATCCAGTATATTAAATTTATTTTTTGAAAAAATCAGTAAAATTGCATACCAGACTTTTCAAATACACTAACAAATTTTTTTATGCGTACTGAATTTTTCATTTGAACTATTAGATTTTTCTTCGCTCTTTTTCGGTTAAATTTTGACAAGTATATTTTTGCCATTATGAAAATATGTGGGGGTGTCGGGTCAAACTTGGGGGTGTCAGGATAAACTATCCTCTAATACCCACCTTCCTAGAATCAAATATAAACCTGATCCTTCTTTGAGTTTCACTTAATCTTCTATCATCATGTCAAAAGGAACCCCAAAGACAAACCAAAAAGGTTTGAGAAATTTTTTATGGAAAATCCTGAAATTGAAGAAGTCATATCCGAAAGCTGGAACTTTTATCCTAATAGAGATCCCAATAATAAACAACAAATGACCCTTTGAGACCTTTGGGATTAAGGCAAGAAAGAGTTTGATAACCCCAATGCTGAAATTAATAAGCTCAAAAGTATCATAAAAAACCTCTCAGATCTCAACTATCTTAACAAAAACTACTTTAGCATAAAAGAAAACCAAAAAAAGCTAGACATTTTGCTCTAATAAGAAGAGATATGACGGACCCAAAGGGCTAAGATACACTAGCTTAGGGAAGGAGACATGAATACTAGATTTTTCCACCTTAAAGCCACTCAAAGGATATTGCATAATAGGATAAAGTTCATCACTAAAAGTAATGGCGAGATTTCCTATAAAGAGGCACATATTCAGGAAACTTTAGTGAACTGCTACAAAGATCAGTTTAGGGATGATAGCATAGCTGATAATGACGCTTGCTTTAGAGGTTAAAACATCAAACTTCATGATGTGATGATTAATCCATTAAAAGCCCTTTTACTAGTGAGAAAGTCTTTTTAGCTATGAAGAACCTCATATGTAATGTTACCTCCGACCCTGATGGGATGCCAACCTTATTTATCCAATCCTATTGGAAGATTATGGGAAATAACATCACCAAAACTCTTCTTAATATTATGAATAACAAGGAGAGTCCAAAGAGGTTCAACAATACCTTCATTATTCTTATCCCCAAAGTGGAAAACCTACCAAGCATATTGAATAAAGACCTATTGATTTATGTAATGTCATTATGAGAATTATCACTAAAGTAATAACTTACAGGTTAAAGCCTATTCTGCCTGGTATTATTAGTTAAAATCAAAGTGCCTTTGTTTAAAAAGGCTTATAAGTGATGATAATATGATAGAATTTAAAGCCTTTAATTACATAAAGAAGAAAACCAAAAGCAGTCAGGGGCGTGTAGGAATTAAAATAGACATGGAAAAGGCCTATGGTAGGCTAGACTGTAACTTCATAAGAAAACCCTCATCAATAGAGGTTTCCCTTCTAATATCATCAACAACATTATGAATTGTGTGACAATTGTATCCTTTGTCATCCTCAATAATGAATATCCTACTAAAAGGATCATTCCTACTAAAGGAATTAGACATAGAGACCCCTTATCTCTTTATATCACGTGCAGGTGTTTTTTTCCTAATATGATTAGAAAGGATTAAGAAGACAATCATTTCTCAGGTATATCTATATTTAAAATGGCACAAAACACCACTCATTTAGTTTTTGAAGACGACATTCTATTATTCGGAAAAGCTGTGGAAAAATATGTCAGAACTCCCCTCAGCATAATAAACACCTATCAGGAAAGGACGGGTCAAAAGATAAAATTTCAAAAGTCAGAATGATGTTAAGCAAAAACACTAATCACACTCAAAAGGATGTGTTTTCTAGCCTTATAGGTATTCTAATTGTTAGAAAAATCCAATCTTATCTAGTTCTGCTTACTCAAATAGGATACTCAAAGAATCAATGTTTCAACTCTTTGGTGGATCGAATCAGAAACAAGCTACAAGCGCAGAAGGCTAAATTTATTTCTTTTACTAGTAGAACCACTCTCATCAAGGCAGTGGCTCAAGCTATTCTTACTTATGTGATGAGCTTATTCCAATTATCTAAAAGTCTTTGTAAGAAGATGGATAATTTAATTTCTAATTTTTGGTGGGGTGAGTCTAGAATTCATTAGATGAAGTGGAAGAACCTGTGTATACCCAAGTCAGAATGAGGCATAGAGTCTTGGGATTTTGAAGATTTTAACAAAGCTATGCTTATTAAACAAGCTTGGAGACTGCATACAGATCCCCAATCCATGGTGGCTAAAATTCTAAAAGCTAAGTATTGTTATGACTCTGACATTCTTAATTCTAAACTACGAAAAAAATCCTAGTTACTTATGGAGAGGCATTTATAATATATTATGGATCATTAAAAAGGGTAGTTGATGGATAATGGGTAATGGAAATAAAACCAATATTTGGGAAGACAGTTGGATTCCAAACCAATGTAGGTTTAAAATCCTAACACAAAATCCTCTAGAAACAAGGGCAATTGGAGTTAGGGACCCCATTGACAAGGAAAATGGTTTTTGGGACCCAAATATTGTCAAACAAATTTTAATCCCTATAGACAGATATGAGATCACAAAAATACCTATATATAACCTTGAGGAAGAAGGTTGCATAAGCTGGAAAGCTAAGAATGGGCATTACAATGTAAGGTCTGGGTACTATTGTGTTAAATTGGTAGAAGGATTTTGGTATTGAATGTTCTAATAAAAACACGGAAAAAGAAATATGAAAAAAACTTTGGAGTAGTAAGGAAACTCCTAGACAAGAAATTCTCCTTTGGAGAATTCTTAACAACTGCTTACCTAATAGGGAAAACCTAAACAAAAGAGGTATTATGTTTGACCCTTTCTATCCTAGGTATAACTCAAGATATGAGTCCACATACCACTATTTTAAGAACTACAGTTAGGCAAGTCATGTTTGGTTTGGATCCCAATTGAACCTAAAGTTTACTAACAACTAAGATTACCACTTTACAAATTGGTTTAAAAATAACATGTTGAAGATGAATCAAGCTACTATTTCTATATGCATCAACATCATAGATGGGATATGGGAAGGCAGAAATTAAGCTATGATCATAGTTAAAACTCGTAGTGAAATGTAATATGAGTTACAGGATTCGAATCCCAGCTCCTACAATTTCCCATTTTATCGTCACAAATTGGGATTGTCCTTGTATATCACCACAATTATTTTAGTCAACAGTGGTGTAGAGTTCAATCATTTCATCACGGTTTATCTTATCAACCGTGGTGAAAGGTGATATTTATCTATATATAAGTGAAGTTATCTCTCGCTCAGTACATACAATCGTTTCTCTCAAAAGAAAACCCTAACATATTTCACTCTTCTCTCTAAAAAAACCCTAACATTTATGTCACTCACCTACGACAACCTTCAAATTCATCTTCACCAAACTAATACAACTATGTCGTCTTCTTCAAACCAATGGCCACCTTCAGGTTTGTTCATTAAACTTATGCAGCAATGTCATTTATGTTTCTATTTATCAATTATTGTTTAGTTTCTGTTTCTGTTTAGTGTTTATGTTTCAAACCCTAACATATAATGTTCTTAAATCTTATCGATAATTGTTTTGTTTCAAACCATAACATATAATGTTTTGACTTGTTTCTGTTTATGTTTTTTCTAGTTTTTACTTGTAGGTATGGATGGATGGATGAAAACATTAACGAGGATGAAGCTAAAGTGAGCGCAACAAACCTGTGTGAGCGCTGCAAACACATGTTTGCTAATGTCACTTCAGCTTCATCCTTATTTCCTTTCATTTTGAATTCTATTATAGGATAGATACTGTAATACGGTGAACTGACTTTAAAGAAATGTCGCGGTAAGCAAGAGTCGCCACCGACTTTTATTTTATCCAATAAGAAAGGCTAAAAGAACAGAAAAGACCTTTTAAAAGATTTTGAGTTCGGGGGGTAAGTTATACAAATGGAAGGTACAAGCACCCTTTGTATCCATGGTTATCCATGGGCTCTTAATTGCTTAGCTCACTTTTATTTTCAAAATATTTGAAGTGTAGTGTGTGAATAGTAAAAAGATAAGGACTTTAGCTTGTAAATAAGCGTAGCCTTGTTTTGAATAGATTTGAAAATAAGTGGGAAAAAAGATTTTGAATTTGAATTTGAAAAGAGTAAGCAATCAGGAGCACCTACCCTAAGTTTTAAAGATTCTGCTCTTTCAGCTTTTCAGTTTGAAAGGGTTATCCATACCATAAGAGGGTAGGTAGTCCTTTCATTGGATTTATCGGGTCATCGAGAATCATCGTTTGCCATAAGTCTATCCATACCATAAGAAGGGTAGGAAGTCTTTAGGAAATGATGGAATAGTCATTTGTAGGCAACCAGTAAGGATACCTTAGCATTCGAAGGGACGATCATCATTTATCGAGGCAACATCGAGGGACGAGATCATTTTTTATCGTAGGCAACTCGAAGGGACTATGATCTTTATATCGAGGGACTACGACGATTTTATCGAAGGCAACAGGCTAAGGTATCCCTACATCCGAGGGACTTTTACTATTTTTGATCGAAAGGCAGCATAAGAGAGATTACCTTAAAGGTGTGTGGGTGAAAAAAGTGATTGATTAATTTAATCCTGAAAATTAGGGTTATTCTAGGTTGATTTTAGTCTTGCCATACAATCCTATTAATTTCTAACAGTTATATCAGCCGAAAAATAAAAGGCAGAAAATATACCCTACGCTATTACAAGGCTTCGGGGAGGGGGAATTACAAAACCAAAAAAAACCGGGGGGAAAAGGCAGAAAATAAATGCAGAAAATAAACCTACAACTATTACAAGGCTTTGGGGCAGTTACATAATAATTAATAAAATATGCGGAAAATAAAAAGCCTAATTACTATTACAACCCTTAGCAGTTACATAATATGAAAAACTATGAAGAAATACAATACGGAAATAAAAATCATAATTACTATTACAAATCAGGAGCAGTTACATAAATTATAAAAAATTACGCGAGAAAGTAAATAGCGGACGAATTGAGAAATCGAGAAAATATTTGAAGAAGAGGAGGAAAAAGATTTGATGTTTAGAAAAATATTTTAAGTTAATGTTAATCTGAATCTAATTTAATTAATGAAAATAAATCTAATTATCTAATTATGTACAAATTAAATCTAATCAAATTAAATCTCTAATTGATTTTAATTATTAAATCTAAAAAATCTAATCAAATCCTAATTACTAAATTAATCAAAATTATGTTAAAAATAAAATCAATTAAACCTAAATCTAATTATTTTAAAAAAATATTCTAATTACTAAATCTAATCTAATTAAATTTTAAATTGAAATTTAGTCTTAATTAAAAAAATCTAATCTAATCCTAATTATAGTCAATTAAAATAAATGTTAAGACAATTAAATCAAATTAACTATTTGTTGTACCCCGAAATTTGCCCGATCAAATCTACGTCTATTAATTCATCAGGGGTATTAAATTAAGAGTCACGGGGTTTAACATTTTGATTGTTAAACCCACTCTCTTATAAAATATCCTGAATCAAAATGAGGTTAAAATTAGAAGGTACTTGGGCCCAGTCATTTGGCCCATCTATCTTATTTTTGGGGTTTTTAGTCATTATAATTTATTTTATATTTACTCATTTTTATTTAACTTACCATTTACTTTTTTTTTTATTATTATTATTAGAATTATTATTATTGTAATTTTACTAACTATTATTATTCATTACTATTAGGATTATTAATATTATTATTAGGAGTATTATTTATTAATTTTGATAGTATTATTAAGATTAATATTAGAATTATTATTAGGTAGTATTAGGATTAGTATTAGGTTTTAATTAATTAGGTTTATTATTTTAATTAGGTTTTAGTAATTATATATATTAGGATTATTTTTTGGGTAATAATAGAATTATTATTTAGGTTAGAATATTATTAGCATTATTATTTATAATATTATTATTATTATTAATGTTTATTATATTGGTATTAGTATTATTGTCAATTAGGTTATTATTTTATAAGGGGGGTTTTTAGGCTGATTATTGGGTTTATTGTTTTTTGTTATTGGGCTGAAGAAAAAGAAAGAACCAAACAAACAAAAAGACCAAAAAATAAAGGAACGGGAGCGGGCCCAATGGGCGTTGGATCAACAGGCGGGTCAAATCGACCCGATCATGTTCACTTCCTTCTTCCCCCAACCTCTCACGCAATCAGTGCCTTCAACCATGGAAAATCATATCAAAATCTTCATTACATCTCAACAAAATCAAGACAGCAATCTGAATCTAATCTAACCTAAATGGGATCACTAACCCTAACTATAAAATAGAAAAGAAATTATCAGATAGGAGGGAGCCATGTTACAGAGCAAAAAATCGTGAATTCAAAGGAGGTTGCAGGCCACATTTTGATAGGGTTCAAGCCAAACCAAACCAAACGCGCAAAACAATTCCTTGAAGCATTCTGAGTAATCCTAGCCATTCGCAGCATCTCCAAACATTCAAAATCGTAACATCACCATTGTTGCTTTCAAGCTTTTTTTTATTTCTCCAATTTACATATAAACGCATGTATAGTCGAATTTGATTGCATATATTTGTTTATAATCTTGTTGTGATGCTTTCTGGATGATTAAATTGGAGCTTAAGCGCAGGTAGAGAGCTTTGCCATAGCTAGGGTTTTCGGACCTTCAAATTGGGGACCGTGGATAGAAGCGAAATCGACCAAAACCAATGGCCTCACCGTGTTCAAGGGGTGGTTTTTATTCGACTTAAGTGTTTAATCGGAATTTATCTGGGCATTATAACGAGTTTGAATGTCACATGGATATGGCTACACATGCTAACTGTAGGTATAAGTCTTTTCCTTTTTTTAGAAACACAAGGTTGGGGACGAAGGGAGCTGGGCGCGTGCAGGTTTTTTTTTTTTAAATTCAAAAGGCTTGTTTTTTTCGTATATTATATTTGGTCACTGATGTAATAACAGCGAATACCAATACCAAGTGCTTGGGTGGAGAAGCCATGCGTCCTAAGGTCTTCAAGCGTGGGGGGAGGGGTTCGACTCCCACCTCCTACATTGGTGAAATAAACATTCCACATAATTTATAATAAATTCAGTGTATATACCACAACGGTTGTTTAGAAAAGTCATTGTTAAATATTTTTTTTAAATAACTTACTTTTGGAGTAATATATATATATATATATATATATATATATATATATATATATATATATATATATATATATATATATATATATATATATATATATATATATATATAGACACTAGTGTAGGAAATACTTTTTATATCGGGTTGGAGTCCGATGTAAATCCAAGCGATGTAGTAAATCAAAGATATTTTACATCAGGCAACAGCTCAATGTGAAAAATCCACATACCACCTCGGCTGAATGTTAGGTATGATGTGAAATAAAATCAATTTTTTTATAAAAATGCATTATTTAACACCGGTTTCTCCAATGGCCCGATGTAATATATAGGTTTTAACATCGGTTTCTCCAATGGTCCAATGTAATATATAGGTTTTAACATCAGTTGCCTCAATGGCCCGATGTAATATGTTTGCTATTTTTTAGCAAAATCAAGGTGTTTTTCCTGTAATTTTTTTGTTACCTAATTTTTCATATTTTTCCAACATTACACATACTACATTTAGGTCGCTATTTTTCATATTTTTCTCACATCACACAGACCACATTTAGGTCGCTATTTTCATATTTTTCTAACTAGTAAAAAGTAATTTCATTGCACCAAATAGATAGGATGCAAATATATATTATTCAAAATGAACAATTGATTTACAAAAGTATTAATCTAGGATATACACATGTGTACAAAATTATAAGGAAGTTTACACACGGTGGACTATTACAACAATAACAAAACAAATGAAACCATACAAAAATATTCAACCATTTATAAGTCATTTCCCACACTTGAAATATCAACATACAATCCACGAGAAGTTGAGTTATAGCTTCGGTAGACAACACCAAAATTATATTTGCTGACAATAAATAAGAATCTACAAAAGCAATCTGTGATGAAAAATATGAAAAGCATTCAGAAACTAATATAAGAAAACAAAATGCGGTAAAATGGTCACTGTCCCATTGATGATCGGCAGCACTAAAAGTTAAAGAAAACCAAAATCGGTACGCATAAAAATACAAGAAATTTCAATATCTTCCTAGAATAAATAAGCAACATGTAACTTACCAAAATGCATTCTTCCAAACATAAAAACTTGCCCGCAAGAGGAAAAAAAACATACTGATTGAGCACCCACTTCATTTTCAAAACATACTGATAGTTCTCAATTTCATGTTCACTGAATAACAAGGTTGTGGCATGTCTACGTCTATAATGTACCAAATGAAAATAGAAGAGCTCTTATAAAGGCTTTGAAAGTAGAGGGTGAGCAACCATCTCATATATACAAAATCCTGTACAAACAAAAAAGTAGTATTTAAAATGCAGCAAAACCAATATTATAATTCACTAATATTATATTGAAGTATACAAAGAACCTTTACATGAAACCATAGCACAGCTAGGTTGTATAAAAGATCACTTTTTGAATGTTGTTATATATATATTAAAGTGAAGATCATAGTGTGATGTACAATCACATATAATATAGGTAAAGGTCTTTATTCAGTATAATATTTTCTTATAGGCACATGTAGAGCTGTCAAGGTTGAAGTTTTTTTCGAGTCTATTTACATTTGAGTCTTTTTAAACCCAATCTGAAAAATTTATAACAGTTTGCTATAAAATAATACTCCATCAATCAAATTATAATTATTATAAAATTTATAACAGTTTGTTGTTATAATTGTTATAAAATTATAATGGTCGTGAATATTTATATCTTAAAATCGGTTAGCACAAGTTATTTAATTTTGTGTACTACATTGAATAATTTGTGATGTATTTTGAATAGTTGAAATTAAATTAATGTGTTGTTTTACATTTTAATTGTAACTTATATGAATTATTTAAAAATCTTAATTTTAAATATAAAATTATATATATATATATATATATATATATATATATATATATATATATATATATATATATATATATATATATATATATATATATTATTGCATGCAATTTTATGGATTTTCTAAGGAGAAAATTTTACTTTTTTTTTAAATAGGTCCATTTAGGGCCGGAATCTATTTATAGTTGGATAATCCGCAGCTCGGACAGGGCTGAGTCTGGGTAATAAAAATAGAGCATATTTAAATATGAATTTTTTGGGCTCGATCCTAAAAGTCCGAGACCCGGATGGAACAGTCTGTTTAGTATCGAGTAGTCCATTTTAACAACTCACATGACATCTCACATATTAAATACTACACGCTTGTACTCACCCATTATTGTCCTTATCAAAATACTGCAGGTAAAGTGCATTTAAAAAGAAAATTTTTAAAATATGTCATACTATTCCATGATTAAAAATCATATATTTAGATATGAGAAATCCCGGTGACATGATTTATATATGAGAAACTCTGGTGTTGTTGACAAACATATAAGTTTTTAAAATTATTTTTAAGTTCTATAAATGTTATACTAAACATTAAATTATTAGTAATTAAATGAGGAAGGATATTCTTACATGTGGAGTAAGTCTTGATAACTTGACGTATCAAATAAGAATTTTAGCTATAATGAGAACTGAGAACTTTTAATAATAACCATACGATTTAAAATCAATATCTCAGATTTCATTCAAATTTTAATAGACAATAATTAATAGATAAATTCTGGTTTAAATACACATCACATAAATATATATCTGAGCATTGATTATATATATATATATATATATATATATATATATATATATATATATATATATATATATATATATATATATATATATATATATATATATATATATATATATATATATATATATATATATATATATATATATATATATATATATATATATATATATATATATATATGGACAGGTTCTATGACACCAATGTCTCAAACTTAGTAACATGACACTTCTGATAACTCTTCACCCCATGTTCATATACTAAAATTCACCGTTGGATTGAAATTTATTATATATAAATCATGTCTATAAAATTTAACATCAATCGAAAATCATCCGATATGTCAAAGAGATGCATAAAAACTAACATCTTACAAAACATCATGAAAACTGTTAATTTTTATTCTTCTCTTTAACATATCAAATCATTTTTTATTAATGTGAAATTTCACATACGTGATCTATATAATAATAGCTATCAATCCAACAGTGCATTTTATTATACGGACATGGGGTGAAGATAGAGATGTCAACGAGACAGAGAATGTTCGGAGGATTCTTTCCCACTCCCCGCTCCACCCCAAAATTTATTCCTCATCCCCAATCCCCGCCACGGGGGAATATTTTCCTCCATCCCCATCCCCACAGATCTCCACGGGTATCCACCGAGATCCAATCTTAAAGTTTTTTTTACATATTTTTTATATTCTTTTACTATATTTTTTATATCCGAGATCCAATCTCTTATGACAATATTTTTTCATATTCTTTTACTAATATATATATATATATATATATATATATATATATATATATATATATATATATATATATATATATATATATATACACACGATGAAATGATATCAAAGTGTCAAAGTTTAATTTGACATCAAATCTCAACCGTTAATAGTAGTTGATCAAACGGTCATATAAATAGCCTAATTTTTTGGAAAAAAAAATCGACTATACATATATTTTATTATTATTTAATTTAATATGACTGTTTGGTCAATTATTTTAACGGTTAAAATTTAATGTCAAATCTATATGTTACTACTGTTACGGATTGATCAGTGCTAGTTGAGTTAAATAGGTGAGGGTTTGCTCACAACAGCAAACCATTTGACAATATTTAGAGGTAGTTTTAAAGGTTCCGTTCATGTGATGTGAGAAACACTGCTGATAGCCAGCGATGCTTGGTTGCAAGCGGCCGGTTAATTCAGTCGTGTGTTGCAGGTTGGGACAAGAAAAAACAAGAAGAAAGTGATACAATATTTTACAATATCTACAAAGGGTTTAATGGAGATGCAAATTTTCAGTAGATACATTATATAGTTATTTTGTATCGGAAAACTAAGGCAAATGCAACACCCCCTTGGGCAAGTTATTTTGTACTTAATGGAGATGCAAATTTTCACGTATAAAGTACTAGAGCGACATATACTTGGGGAAGAAGAGAGTATCTTACTTTTATATATAATTTTCACAAATACATAAGAAACACTAAATTTCTCCAACATCTGACTGTTCATCGTCTCCACAAAACAAAGGCAAGCAAGAAAACAACAGTCAATAGCATTCCTGCATATTTGACCCATTGGTCAACCCGGTTTCGTCTCTCAATTAATCTCAGAACTCTGTTCGATATCCCTACTGTATTCAGGACGTCCAATGCCTTTCGGTGTGCACTCTGCACAGACATAATATGCCAGATCAAAAGATTTTCAACAACAATATGACTGGATTAACAAAGCATAAATATTATCGCTAGTCTAAGCATTCGTAGAAAGTATCTAAATAAAAGGATAAATACCTTCAGGCGTTCCCTTTGGCCATGTATTGAGGAAAGAATCGCTTCCCCGAGAGCATTAGCATTTTCAAGCTCCCTGGCAGAACTGCGAACTGAGTGCATTGCTTGTGTGTCATCGTCGTAAATTCTCAAAACATGAGCAGAATCCCCATTCTACAATTGGAAATGAGATTGTTATTTAGTCAAGAGGGAAAAATACACAATGAGCCATTGAATAGAGCACGATAGCAATGACGTACCATTCGCCCCAGCAGTTCTGCTCTCTCTTTAGCTTCTCTAGACCGTTTCTGACTCCTTGAGTTATATTTATCCAAACTTTCTTTCAGTGATTCAGCCTCTTCAGCTATTTGTTCAACCTTTCTGCGCAAGAAAATACAACACCCCCTCTTAAGTACAAATGCAATAAACCAGAGACAACATAAGAAACCAAACCCATGGACACACTTCATTCAGAGTTCTCATTCATTAACAAAGAAATTGACAGCTGACAAATCCTTGCTGCTACCAATAACAGAATCAATCGACAAACTAATGGTTTCCCATTCACCAATAGTACTTGCCGTTGCTCTTGCTATTAATGATTCATACAGCTCTAAAAATGCTCATTTCAGTTAGCACATGCAATATCCATCTTCGTAACACTATATGGAGAATTTATGATACCTAATCAGCATGTTAACATTTTCAGATTTAATTCCTTTGAAAAGAATTTAATGCCCTTAGCTTAAGGGAATAATAAGGAATCACAATTTGAAAAGAAACTACTAATATCACACATACACATAATAAATCATGAATTTGTTTAAATCTTTTACTACAATAACAAAAAAACGCAGGACATTTTTCTGAGATTCATTATAAGAATCAATAAAAGAAAAAATGCAATATAGAAATTGTTAAAGAGTTATGCATCGGATGAGATATGACCTAGAAATATGTTTATAAGCGAAGTAATTTTCACCATATAAACCAATTTTGTAAGGCTGTGTTAGGCTCAACCACAATTCTATGATGGTATCAAAGTCTATCCAAATCTGTTGGGCCATCGAGTTTTTGTTATCGAACCACTCACAATTTATATCCACGCACCAAGCCCAATTGTGTTGCGTGAGGGGGTGTGCCCAACCACAGTTCTAAGAGGAACAGTGCAAAAAGAGCAATTAAGAAACAAAACCCCCTCCCATGACATGACACACACAATTACCACTATGTTTCCTCAACAAAATTAATAAACCTAATGATGCACCAAGTTTCCCTTAAAACACAATAAAACCTTTCAAATTCTCCACTAAATCGTATATAACCAATGAACTAATTATTACCTCCGAATCATCTTCTAAACAACGACAATAACAATTAAGTCTTATCTCATTAGATGGGGTCTACTACATGGATCAACTTTCGCCATAATGTTCTATCATTGACTATATTTCTATCCAAATCGTTAAAGTAGTTGATCCATATCATAGAGATCCGTCGACTGTCTAACAAAACAATCAATTAGACATTGTGACATCACTAAGTTCATTCCCTAAGTTTACCTCAAAACACATTAAAACCTTTCAAATCCTCCACTAAATTGCAAATCATCAATAAACTAATCATTTCCTGCATTTTAAACTGAAACATCTTCTAAACAATACGAATAAACTCAATTCAATATTGCGACAACACTAAGTTCATTCCCTAAGTTCATTTGAAAAATGAATTTATCAACATTCACTCGCAATCAAAAAGCGCAATTCAGGAGCTCGATAACATCAATTGCGGAAACAAACTGTAAAATCATAGCCAACAAATAATATTGATACAAGCAAATCGCGAAAATCGACAAGATCGGAATCAACACGATTTCAATTTGTTCACCTTTTCCAGAGATCTCGTTGAGGTTTGGCAGCAACGGAACGCCAAAGCCTATCCATCTCAACGCAGAGCGATTGAATCTGATTGATATCCTTCTTTACGGTAAATGACAGCTCCGAATCAACGCCGGCAACGGCAGCGGAGGTAGAGGTGGAGTGCTCGAGACGCTCAAGGCGTTCGAGGCCGTCGCGGCACCTGAGCAACAGCTTCTTCGCACTTTGGTGAACTTCTGAGAGCGTTCCTCCGCCTCCTCCTTCCATGGCGACGACGGCGATGTTAGTGGTGGTTAACGAGGGAGATATAGATTTGTGAAACGGTGATGTAAGGTGTTTTGAATTTGGGTGACACGTAAATAAAATTTGTTAAGTGTAATACTAGTAGGGGTGGGAATAGGCCAGGCCGGCTACAGGGCCTATAGCCTAGCCTACTTAAGGCTAGGCCAGGCCAGATCTATTTGATAAAAAGGCCAGACTTGGACTTCTTTAAAAGCCTATTTAATAAAATAGGCCAGACCTAGGCTATTAAAAAAGCTTAGGCTTAAATGCACTTTTGATCCCCCTATTTTAATGTTTTTTTAACTTTTAGTCCCTTTATTTTAAAATCCAGTTTTTTTGTCCCTCAACTTTGATATTCTTGAGATTTTGTTGGTCCCCCTCTAGTTTTGCACATGTGGCCTCTTCATTAAATGACGTGGCACTGATACAATAGAACCAAGTCAAACTTTATTTTATTTTTAATTGAAATTAGTTGTTTTCTATTTTGTAAATTGTAAACAACTTTTTATTTTCCATTTTAATATAATATTATTGTAACTTAAATATGAAAATATCAACATTCCCATAATACAACATTTTAATGTCGTATTCAATTATTTAAATATTTTTTATATTATTATCATCACATTTATCATCATCATCTCTAATCCATAAGCAAATTCATCCCCTTTCGTCAAAAAGTAACAGAAATCCACCAACATAATCCAAAACATCTCTTCTTTAGAGTTTTGACTAGAATGTCCATACATCCACATAGATGAAATAAAATCCAGAACTTAACACTATAACCAAAATTCAAATCAAAATAGAAAATCAACAAAATCAAAATTGATGGAATTGAAAGAAAAAAAAACTTCTAGATCTGGGTTTTGTATTATGGTTTTTTCTTCAAAGTTACCAACATTTTTCTACAGATCTAATTATTATGGTTTTTATTCTTTCAGAATTTGGATTTTTTTCTTCTGGATCTAGAAAGTAATGAACAAATCTGAGACCATTTTGGATTTTTTCTTGTGAATCTGGAAAGACGATGAAGAAATTTGAGACCATAAAACCATAAACTTTGAATTTGGGTTTTTTTTTTCTTCTGTATTTCTAACCACCACAATCAATGCAACAGAATTGGGGTTGAAAGAAAGGGTTGGGTTGAATATGAATGCAATTAGGTTCATTGAGAAACATCTTTGAAATGACGAGGAGGATGAGCAAATCAAATTCTTAAGGGAGATGCAGAAGAATTGGGTTTAGAAGAAGGAGGTGGAAAAATTGGATAGAAAAGAATTAAACAAGACTTATATAAAGTTATTGGAAATCTGATTAAACAATATTTTATTTATTGAAAATCTGGAAAAATATATGGATTTGGAAAAAGGGTTGAATTCGAGAAGATGAAGATGTAATTATGAATTAAAAAATGTTATTTTATTTATTAATTATTTTAATAATTTACAAAATAAAAAACAACTAATTTTAATTAAAAATAAAAGAAAAGTTGACTTGGCTCTATTGTAACAGTGTCACGTCATTAATGAAGAGGCCACATGTGCAAAATTGGAAGGGGACCAACAAAATCCCAAGAACATTAAAGTTGAGGGACCAAAAAACTGTGTTTTAAAATGAAGGGACTAAAAGTTAAAAAATATTAAAATATGAGGACCAAAAGTGCATTTAAGCCAAAAGCCTATAAACCCTTGTAGGCCGGCCTATATTTTCATATATATTAAAATTATTCTAAATAGGTTAGCCTATATATGCATATATATTAGAAAAAGTGTTAAATAGATTGGTCTATATATGCATATATATTAGAAAAAAATGCTAAATAGGTCGGTCTAAATGTTCATATATATGCGACCTAAAAGGCTTCTTAAGTAATATAAATTAATTGAAAACATTAATAAGAAAGAGGCTTTTAAAAAGGCCAGGCCAGGCTGAAAAAATGAGCCTCTAGTAGGCCATAGGCCAGGCTCAGGCCTTGCAAGTTTATCGTAGGCCAGGCCCAGGCCTTATAAAGCCTAGCCTATTCCCACCCCTAAATACTAGAGTGGAATCCGGAAAAGGAAACAGGTCGCAATTTGGATAGTTTTGGACATTCTCATATAGAAATCTACCATAAGAAAATTCTCAATCCAGTTCACATATTTTTCAAAGACTTGAATTCTCAAATTTGACTTTGGAACATTTTTTTCATACATTTTCTAGCTCTCAAAAATAAAACTTCAAACTTAATTAAATATTATGATTGGTTATTGTATTGTTATTGATATGGAAGGGGATCAGAATAAAAAAGTGGGTCAGAGACGTATGCACGGTGTTGGTGATGAGGAGGAGGGTGTATTTGCAAGGCACATCGACGATCAAGTAAGTAGGAGCAAAAATACGTTTTAGTGTTTAAAGGGTTCGAAATTGTGTTACATAACCCTCTCAAATGAAAGGGTTTTTACATTGTCCCACCGCGTTTGGTCATTGGTCCACGTTTTGGGCTAGATCGTGGATCTAGGCCCAAAACGCGTGACTATCAGGTTTCTAGGAGTATGTTTAGGAATCTTGGGAGGCTGCCCAAAACTAGTCGTTGGTCGGGTAGAGATGTATCTCAGGTCGGCAGAGATGTCCAATAAACAAGGGGCCATCTGTTCTCCAATGGGGGAGCAGAGGAGCTGTCTTGTTGTAGTGTTTACCGTGAAAATTAGTAAACAACTGCTAGTCCTCCAAAATAACAAATATCTTGGTTGCTCGCAGGATCGACTAGATTGATTCTAGGACATGGTCTAAGTTTCGAGATTTTGATGTATTGATTGAGCTCATACTTGGTTTGGTTTTGTGTTTAATTTGTAAGTGAAAAAAGAATAAGTTGAAAGGTAAAACGAAATGTAGGAATGATAAATGTTTTTTTGACTCGAAAGCGATAAAGAAAGATAAAAGATCCTTATTGAAGATAAATATAAACTGATAAAAGGTAATGTAATTCGATTAATATAAATTGGTAGTTCATATTGTACATATTTGAACACACTAAAATCTAACGCTAAGATTCTAATTTATACTAGTTCGACCCTAATGACATTTTCCTCACAGAATGCCACGTTCTCCGTCTGCATGTCCCTCGATCCTTTAAGGCTTCCACGTGTCCTTTTGGATAAGACATGTCATTTTGAATTTGAATATCCTTTCGTCGAGGCGCCAAATTCCAATCAATATGGCTGTCGAAGCTTTCTTTCCAAATGCTCTGAAAATATGCTAAGTCCTTTACCCTTCTGAGGATATTTACTTTGAATACCTTTCGACAAGGTAAAATCCACTTCACACCAAATGGTACTTCAAACATCCTTTAAAGAGCCATTTTTTATGTCTCTCTTTGAAACATATCTCCTTTAACAAACCTCCATTCGTTCGTCGAAATCTCCAGCTAACAAATTGCCCATAATAAATGTCTATTTCAGAATTCTTGCAGAAATGGGTATTTCTTGCGAACCCTTGATTTCGATGGATAGTCTTTCTAATGTCTTTTCACCCGTGACGTCATGGTCATGATGACCATGCCTCCAAACGTCCCATTGAGACGCGCATGAAAATTGTACAATGATCACTCCTAATAAGTAGGAGTATGGTTGTAGACTGTGCAACCATTTGTTCAACTTATCACGAACTTACGCGTGTCCCACTACTTTCCCACTCTTTAACATTGCAGAATTGCAAGAGGTGAGTTTTCCCTCTATAAATAGCAGAAACCTCTCATTTAAACACTCTGCATCTTTATACAAAGGTGACTCTACAAACCTCTTCTTTTTAAAATACTTTGAAACTCAACTCTTCTTCAAGAAACTCTGCAACAATGTCTTCCAACGATCAAATGGCTAAAGACGCTTCGCTGAAAAAGGTTTAGACGAAGAAGTCTCAATTTTGGAAGGAACTAAGTGTAACGCCCCAAATTTAATTAATTATTTAATTAAATTAATCGAAGATTTATTCGTTGGAATTAGTCGAAGTCGGAATTTATCGATATTATTCTAAAGGCGTAATTGGATTAATATGTTGATTTGAGCAGTTAAGTTATGGTCGGATTAGTCGGAGAAATACAATTGCGAGATGGTATTATTTGCGTTATGGATCAATTGTAGTTGTGGAATATTATTTAGAAAAATATTAGTTATGTTATGTGATTATTTGTTTATGTGTGTTATTTGGCTTAATTGAGTAATTAGAGGAATATTATGAATTGGGCCTAAGTGGAAGAAATATAACACAATGAGATTGGATTGTGGGTTAAGCCCAATTAAGAAAAGAGGGATAGTAAGAGAGTTAGGGTTTTAGAGACATAACTCTCATTTGGTGAAAGAAGAGAGAGAATAGAAAGAAGAGAAAGAAGGGAAGAGGAAAGCTATGGCTTGAAGAGGAAGGACTCCATTGAAGAAGGTGAAGCTTTTGCTAAGGTAAGGGTGGGGTTCTTACTCTCTAAGGGTTGGCATGATGATGTTTATGGTGGGTTAGATTGTATTTTATTCTCCATGGATGTGTGAGTTTGAAATTTTTAGGGTTTTTGATAGAATCCATGAAATTGTGCCATTAATCATGTTGTTGATGTTTGTGTATGAACCCATGGTTAGAAACATGTTTAGGAACCTTACTTGTGTGGTAATTTGATTTCAATTGATGCTTAAATGATGTATGGGTTAGTGGGTGTTGTATGAGGGGATTAGGGAAGAAAAATGGTGATTTCTGAGTTTTCACGCAACATGAGTCGACCCACACAGAAGCATGAGTCGACCTGAGCAACCCAAAAGGGCAGAAAATCCATTTTCCTTCAGCATGCGTCAACCTATGAACTATGTGCGTCGACCTATAGAATCCCTTGCGTCGGATCATGGGTCGACCTGAGCTAACCCGAGGGGGGTAGAAAGCATCTATGCGTCGACCTATAGAATCCCTTGCGTCGACCTGAAGATTTCCATTTTTGACAGATTTTGTAAAGACCATAATTTTGATCTGTAACTCCGTTTTATGCACTGTTCGAAGCGTTGGAAAGCTAACGCAATGAACTATACCATAATCCAATGAAATGATTCATAGGATATAGTCTCCTATTATGTTTATTAGGATTAAGTGATGAACTATGTTATGTTAACATATGAAGTATGCTCTTTGCGATGAATTGACATAACCATGTTGTGGTATAACTTGATGTATGTTTTTCTTATGACGATACAATGCTATTGAGATGATGATATGTACCTTCCTTATGATGATATAATGATATATGTGATGATATGCATAATTGATAATGGTGTTGTATGCTATATGTGATTATTTGTACGTCTTGAGAGGTATGAGCTAATAGTGATGCCATGTGATGAATTAACAATGAATATGTATTTATTAGGAAGTTGAATATAACGTGTTATGATAATTACTTGAATTAAGGAATCTGATGAATGTGTTGATGTTGCTGGTAATAAGATGAATTGTTGTTGTTGTAAGATGTTGATGTTTGTTGTTGTTGTTGCAATATGTTGAATTGTTGTTGTTGGTGTAACATGATGAATTTGCCGTTGTTGTTGTAGACCCTATGGTCAATGTTGATAAGTTGTATTGTGATGTCTTGTGAAGTGAGTTAATGTTGTGTGATGATATGATATAGCGACATGATTGTGAAGTGATGCATTCTTATAAATGATGATGATTTTGTTGTTGTTGAAGTTTGACATTATATTGATAATGTTCGATGGTAATTTAGACGATGTTATGACGTATTGTTTTTGTGGTATTTTTGGATGTGCATCATTGAGTCGCATCCATTGCATAAGTGTCTTTTAGCCTGAAAGATGGCAACAACTATTAGCCTGGAAGATGGCAACGACTATTAGCCTGAAAGATGGCAACGACTATTAGCCTAAAAATGGCAACGACGATGGCCCAAGTGGCAATGTTTGAGACGGGAGTTATAACACCCCAATTCTACCCAATCATATAGGTACAAATATCAGAGTATAAAAATTAAATTCATATAAACAATTAGGGTATTACACTTAAGTAACCACATTACCAAACATAACATACTCGCAAAGGATGCGTAACACAATAATCATGAGGAAAGATTCTCATAAACACCTGATAGTATTACATATATATATATATATATATATAAATATATATATATATATATATATATATATATATATATATATATATGTCGGTATACAGAATATCCACAGTATTCCGCCAAAATACAACGTATGAGAAGGTATCCAAAATACATAATATGAATACATCCAAAGGATCAATTATACATCAAAAAGATCCTATAAGCATCATCTACAAAATAAGTGTTCAATCCCCCCTAGGTGTTACGTATCACGAGCAGAGGACACCAAAACGGATGACTACTAAAAGAGTACCTACACTTGCGGATCACCTGCACATTACCCATGAGTAGGTAACATTAAGGCAGAAGGGTGAGAATATAATTCATAATGAAAAGCATGATAAATATAGTAATGCCAACAAGTATCATCAATAATCATACAATAAAGTAATCCACTAAGTCAACCATAATTAATGTATGAACAGTGCGATAAATGAGTGAGAGCATAATGGTAAAGACAGATGGTGATGAATGAGACTCAACTATGCATATGCATGTGGTACCCAAATCCGGAGTAAACTCCTCCTTGTCATTATGACAAATACACCTTGCCGAACATTATGTTGGGACTTCATTCCACTCAGGAAAGTACACCGTTGTCGAGTAGTAAGCTACGAAAAACCGTCATCAAGCATTTATCCCCCAATGATGACCTCTTTCCAATCAGGCTAATATACCGTTACCGAGCATTAAGCTCCTACTGGTAATCAATGCCACACGGGCCACCTGCTAATAGCATTCCGCTATTAGCGTAATGAAATGTTATGCTGTGCAAACAAACGAATCGATTACATATTTACAACAACAACAATATAACTTGGTCACATATCCACATCACACCGGATATATTAATCCACACGGATACATCACCAAAATTGCCACTCAGGCGTTCATAATCACACAACACACATATACCGTCAAAACATACTTGATTAGCAAATATCATTTCACAAAATACATTTATGAAAAATCATTCAACCATCAACACACTCCTCTTTATCATAAAGCATACTCAATAAGCTTCATAGCGGTTCAAACGGCGTCAAAAACAGAGTTACGGATCAAAAGTTATGATCGTTACAAAATCTGTCAAAAATTGGAAAAAGCTGTAGGTCGACGCATGGAAAACATAGGTCGACGCATTAAACTCCTGTCACCCTCGGGTATGCGCACGCCGACCCAATAGGTCGACGCAAGGATTTCACAGGTCGACGCATTCTGCAGAAAATGCAGATTTTTGCCTTTTAGGCTGCACAGGTCGACGCAAACCTCTGTGTAGGTCGACCTAAGCTTCGTAGAAACCTAAAAATCATCATTTCCACCACCCAGACTCTTATAAACATTTCTCTAACACATATACATCATTCTAAACATCCACAAATCACAAACACAACATAAAAGTGTGATCATGCAACATAAACAACCAACTTTGCATGGTTGACATCACTAAACTTCTCATAACCTAGTTTTTCCTTCCAATGCAAGAAAACATGGAGAAATGGAAAAACAAACATGATCAATGAATATATCTATCATCATACTACACATACACACCACAAAATCATGTTCATAACTTCAAAACTCACAAAACTCATAATCTACCATTGTTGGCCAAAGGATAGAAAATGAACAAGAACAAGACTATAAGGATCATACATTCAAGATAAATTAGATTCACCCCCTTACCTTGGTTAGATTCTTGGTTTGCTAGGTTTTGCTTTGATTTCCACACTTTTATCTTCTTCTTCTTCTCTTGTTTTTCTCTCTTTTTCTCTCTTTTATTTCCTTTTTCCTTTTACTGGTTTTTGTTCTTTTTCTTCTTATCTCTACCTCACTTCTATCTCCCCCCTACTTCCTATTCACTCATAAAAATATCTAACTAAAATATCTACTTTACGGTCTAAACTTAATTGTTCCGAAAACCCCCAAAACGCAAAACAACGCATCATAAATATTTTTACTACCGAAAACGTAAAAATCATCGATTAAATAATAATCTACTATACCGAACTATTACCGACTGACACGACTCAAAAACGGTAAAATTTAGGAAAATACAACAAACATCACTATTAAACAGAAAAACACATTTACGGGCGTTACAACCCTCCCCCACTTAAAAGATTTTCGTCCTCGAAAATAAAAAATTACCTGCTACAAACAACTCAAGGTAGGAGTCTCGCATCTTACTCTCCAACTCCCAGGTCAAACTCTAACCTGCCGCACTTGACTACACGACCTTCACCAAGGCGATCTCTTTGCTTCTCAGAGTTTTAGTCTCACGATCCTCAATACGCACCGGCATCGTCTCAACCGTCAGGTTCCCACGCACTTGCACATTGTCCATCTGAATCACATGGGATGGATCCGCAATGTATCTCCTCAACTGAGACACATGGAATACATCGTGCAAATTAGCAAGACTTGGTGGTAACGCCACCCGATACGCAACTTTGCCCACTCGCTCCGATATCTGATAAGGACCAATATAACGCGGAGTAAGCTTCCTCGATTTCAAAGCTCGTCCAACACCCGTCATAGGCGTAACTCTTAAGAATACATGATCACCAGCTTGGAATTCCAAATCTTTCCTTCGCTTGTCATGATAACTCTTTTGCCTACTTTGTGAACTTCTCATCTTCTCACGAATAAATTTCACCTTCTCCGTAGTCTCTCTTACCATCTCAGGTCCGAGTACCACACTCTCGCCTGATTCAAACCAACATAACGGAGTTCTAAACTTACGACTGTACATCACTTCAAAAGGTGCCATTCCGATACTAGAATGAAAACTGTTGTTGTAAGTGAATTCTATCAACGGAAGATAAGTATCCCACGAACCTCCTTTCTCAAGAACACACGCCCTCAACAAGTCTTCTAACGATTGAATAGTCCTTTTGGTCTGACCGTTTGTCTGAGGATGATAAGCCGAACTCAACCTCATCTTAGAACCTAGAGCCTCTTATAAACCTTTCCAAAAATCTGATGTGAATCTCGGATCTCTATCCGACACAATACTGAACGATATACCATGTAGTTTCACAATCACCTTGATATAAATCTCAGCTAACTTCGCAACTGGAAAAGGGATGTTAATAGGAATAAAGTGAGCAGACTTTGTCAACCTATCAACAATCACCCAAACTGCATCAAAACCTCTCACAGTATTCGGTAAACTCATCACAAAGTCCATAGAAATACTATCCCATTTCCACTCTAGAATATCCAACGGTTGCAACAACCCTGCAGGACGCTGATGTTCCACTTTCGACTTCTGACATATCAAACACGCATACTGTAACTCGGTTTTTCGAACTGACTCCTTACTCTTTTTATTTTTGAGATTTCCGCAGAGCAAAAATGTTTGTTTGTGGATTTTTTTTTGTTTGCAAGAGTCGCCGCCGACTTTTATTTTATCCAATTATATTAGGAAAGGCATAAAAGAACAGAAAAGACCTCTTGACAGATTTTGGATTCGGGGGGTTGGTTATACAAAGGGAAGGTTTTAAGCACCCTTTGTATCCATGGTTATCCATGGGCTCTTAATTGCTTAGCTCACTTTTGTTTAAATGCTTATTGATTTGAAATTAGAAGAAGTGAAGATGGACATTAGGTCACATAGGTCTCTGAAGAGTTTCACCGGGAATAATGCCCTTCAAATACCAGAAGAAAGTTTTTGAAAATAGATGAGAAGTTTTAAAAACACGTTTTTTGAAAATGAAAGGTGTTTGAGCAAGCAATTAGGAGTTACCTACTCTCAATTTATAAGATCTTTCCTATGCGTTTAATACTTTTCTTAAATGATGGTATGATTAAAAAAAAGTAACAAGGGGGGAAACCCTAGAGGTGCAAGTGTGCAGAGTGTTTTTTAAAGTTTTATCTTGATTATTAATGTTTTAGCTCAAAGGTAAAAATATGGTCCAAGTGGACAAAAGGAAGATGGCGGAAACATAAACAATGCGTCCAAATGGACAAAGAGAAAATAGCGGAAACATAAACAATATGTCCAAATGGACAAAGAGAAAATAGCATAAACATAAATAATACGTCCAAATGGACAAAGAGAAAATAACATAAACATAAATAATACGTCCAAATGGACAAAGAGAAAACAACATAAACATAAATAATACGTCCAAATGGACAAAGAGAAAATAGCAGAAACGTAAATATGATGAATGATAAAATAAAGCATAAAACAAGAAATATAAAGAACGATATAATAAAATGCAGAAATTAAAGTCAATTGTTAGTACGTTAGCACGCGAATCATCTTGAAGCTAGTCAAGTATATCCACGATATTAGTGAAGATCGATGGTGAGTGAATGATGATCTCGGATTTAAAGTTAATGAAAATTTATCAGAAGCTTGATAGAATCATAGCGACTACACGATAAATTTCCAAAAGTCTTAAATCAACTGCATACAATCTCTGCCATATTTGATCTTTTATTCCGATTCGGGACAAAGAAAAAGATAAGAAATAATATCAAATAATATACAAAAATAAATATAAAACAAATTAAACATAATTCATTTTTTTTGTGATTTTTTGGAATTGATTTTAAGTTAATTAACAAGCTAATTAAACAAATAATTAACCTTAACAAGAAAAATATTCTTTTTTTATGTTAAAAATTATATTATCAAAATATAAACCTAAATCTAAAAGGAAAATATTTTTTGGAGTTTTTTGATTGGTTAAAAATAATTAAAAAGCAATATATATAATTACTAATTAATTAAGCAAAATAAATTAATTATGAATAAAAATAAAATATTTTTATGCTAAAAATTAAATAAACATTTTATCAACTTAAAATTGAAATTAAAATATTTTTTGGGTTTTTAAAACTATTTTTAATTAATTTTGAAAAGAAAATAGATTAAATAAGAAAATATAAAGAAAATAAAACAAACTGGATCCTGTGTGGTGATTTTATGGTGGACCATGGTGGTCTGCATGCTCTGGGGCGTTGGATCAGAAATTAATGAGATCTGATGGCTGTGGAATGATGGCACATGGCATGAGCGTGGTCCACTTAGCACTAGATCCAAGATTTATTTCATTTAAGTGGAATCCACGTGGATGCGGACTGGCGAATCAGAAAGAGGGAATCTGCCACGCAAGCGTTCAAAGTTTCAACGTCACTATTCATCATCTCTTTCATATTACCTGCGGATTTAGCTGCAGAATTTGCAGCGGATTTACCTGCGGATTTTTCCTTCAAATTTTTAAGCTCTTGAACGACCTACAAAATAAAGATGACAAAATACAAGAGCCACCCAGATCACCTAATTTGACCCTTCTAAACATGATAGCGGTGTTAGTTTTTCCATTTGAGCAACGTAGCTATATATTTCGAGCTTGGCCATGGTTATGTTCATACATGGTGTTTTAACATGGTTCTCTTGGTTCTGGCCATTAAAGCTTCATGCTAACGTTCAAACTTACTCTAAATATTCCCAGGAACATGTTAGTGTGATTATATTTCAACAAAATATAACAATAATAAAAATATGATAAAAATTGAAATATGCATAAATATGGAGTTTTTGATTCATGAACTCCTAACACTACTATATGTTATAAGTTACATGATGCTTACTCTATGATGTCCCAAGAGTGGAATAGAGTGACTGGAAGTGGCTATTTGAATGAGCCTTGATTTTTACAAGTTTATTGAAACTTTTGGAAAATATAAAAATTCTTAAGCTATGGCTTTGGTGTTTGTTGTTGTTGTTCTTCTTGTTGGTCTTTTTCCTCCTCTTGAATGAAGAAAATGAAGCTCTATTTATAGGCAAAAAGTTTGATCTTGGAGGGCAAGCAACTTGAAATTGTCATGATTAATTTTGTGAAAAAAGAATGGAATATTCTTTCAATGAGTGCATTTCTTTAACCATGGTTAAAACACTCAACTATTATTCCCTCCAATCTTGAATCTTCTTAGATGCTTGGAATATGTCATTGCTTGCATCACATGAAGCTTCCTTGCATTATCTTTGAATTATCTCACTTTAATTAATTTTTAAATGAATAAAATTCAATTAAAAGTGAAATAAAAATATCATAAATCATGTATATGTTGTGAATGCCCTTAGTCATATGAGAATCAAGATTGAATCACAAAAGAATTGGCCTTTTTTGAAAAAGAATCAAATTTTGGTCATTACATGTTTCATGCATTCTTCCAAAAAAGGTCAACTTCATCAAGACATATCTCCCTTAATTTTGATCCTATGAAAGTGTTCTTGTACTTTTTGGAAAGCCCAAGATGTCCTCTACAAGTCACTTTGGAAGATTGTTTGCATTTGGAGAAGTTATCTTGATGATACGGGCTTTGACAAAAAACTGCTTTTTGTTGACTTTCAAAATGACCTGTAATGTTTTGGCTTATATCTCTTATGCGGAAGCATTTCTTGACCTTGGGCCCAACATCAAAGTTGTAGAGAATTGAATTTCCTTGAGAATGAGCTTTTGATGAATCAGGAGAGAGTTATGGCTGGTCAAAGTTTAGTTGACTTTTAGGTCAAAAACCCTAATTTTGCAATTTTGAGTTTTGTTGATTTCTGAACTTTTCTTGATGAATTATGATCAATACTTGATCAAATGATGAATATTACTTTAAATAATTGATGTTGACCAAAAATCTTGATTTTAGACTGCAGTTGAATTTTTTCAGATGAACTGCAGTTTTGCGATCTTTCAATGAATCAAGGTCTCCTCCTCCGTTGAATGACATGAATGGGCTATAATGTTGATTTGAAGGCCTTTGAATCATATTTTGAGTCTTGGAATCATCTCCTGATTAAAAGTCAATCCTCTGGTGAAATTAGGTCAAAACCCTAATTTGGCGCTTTGGGCGATCTTGAGAGTTGTCTGCCTTTAAACTGAGCCATCCTTGGACTTGAATATTGATTGAAGGAACCCTTGAATCTTGAGAGAATGTTGAACCTCTTGTGGGCCTCAAAACCCTAATTTCTTCTGCTTTCTCTTGATCATTCTCCTGTTTTTGACACACAAGCAACAAACTTTTTTTCTTTTATATTTTTTTGTTAGTAAATAAAATATGCATGATGATAAATGATAATGATAATGATCATAACACTTAGAAAATGATGGGATCTCAAAGGTCAAAAATTGGGGTATGACACATACACAAACTGAGCCACATCTCTTTTCAAACCAGACCACCAAAAGATCTTCTTCAAATCCTGATACATCTTATTGGCTCCCGGATAAATACTCAAACTGCTCCTGTGACCTTCCTCTAAAATCATCTTCTTCAGCTCAGAATCATCAGGTACACAAATCCGACCACGGAATCTCAAAACACCCTGTCCATCCACTCTGAAGTCGCCATCATCACTTTGATTCGCCACCTTAAACAAATCAACCAGTTTCACATCCATCTTTTGTCTCTCGTTAACGGTCGACAGAAAATCATTCGTCACTTTCAATATACCTAACTTCACACTATCCGGTGTCAATTCACATACCAAGCTAAGATCACGAAACTGCTCCAAAAGTTTCCACTCCTCCGCCATCATCACGGACATATGCAAAGATTTCCGACTCAAAGCATCGGCAACCACATTAGCTTTACCAGGATGGTAATTGAAGCTAAAGTCATAGTCCTTCAGGAATTCTAACCATCTACGTTGCCTCATGTTCAATTCTCTCTGATCAAATAAGTATTTCAAACTCTTATGATCACTAAAGACCTCGAACCTTGCACCGTAGAGATAATGCCTCCAAATCTTCAATACAAAAACAACCGCAGCTAACTCTAAATCATGAGTGGGATAATTCTTCTCATGAATCCTTAACTGCCTCGAAGCGTAAGCCACCGCCTTACCTTCCTGCATCAAAACACCACCTAACCCCATATGCGATGCATCACAATACACCACAAACGGTTCATTAGGATCAGGTAAAATCAAAACCGGAGCTGAAGTCAACCTTCTCTTCAACTCTTCGAAATTCCTTTCACAAACTATGTCACAAATAAACACCTTACCCTTGCAAGTAAGCTGAGTTAACGGAAGTGCCAACTTCGAAAAGCCTTCTATAAATCTTCGATAATAACCCGCCAAACCTAAGAAGCTTCTGATCTCAGTAACCGATCTCGGAACCTCCCATTGTAGCACTGCATCTACCTTGGATGGATCCACTGCAATCCCGTTACCTGAAATCACATGACCAAGAAAACTCACCTCTGATAAACAGAACTCGCACTTGGATAACTTAGCATACAACTGCTTCTCCTCCAGAACCTGTAGCACAACACGCAAATGCTCCTCATGCTCCCCCGGAGACTTATAATAAATCAAGATGTCATCTATGAAGACCACAACAAACTTATCCAAATGATCATGGAATATGCGATTCATATACTCCATAAACACACCAGGTGCATTAGAAACCCCGAACGGCATAACCAAAAACTCATAATGCCCATACCGAGTCCTAAACGCAGTCTTCTGAATATCCTCCTCCTTCACCCGAATCTGATGGTAACCAGATCTTAGATCAATCTTGCTAAACACACTGGCTCCCACAAACTGATCCATCAAGTCGTCAATCCTAGGAAGCAGATACTTATTCTTAATTGTCACCTTGTTCAACTGGCAATAATCAATGCACAACCTCATGCTTCCATCCTTCTTCTTTACCAACAAAACTGGAGCTCCCCATGGTGAAACACTAGGCCTCACAAAATGTTTTGCTAGTAACTCTTCCAATTGTTTCTTCAATTACACAAACTCTGATGCCGACATTCTATATGGTGCCATAGACACAGGCCTCGTACCAGGAACTAGATCTATGGAAAACTCCATCTCTCTCTTCGGCGGCACATCAGAAAAGTCTTCAGGAAACACTTCAGGAAATTCTCGCACTACTGGAAAATCCCCAACTGCAGCTCGACCCTCCACAGTCAACGATGCAAACAAACCAAACAACTGCGCCCCATCTGCTAACAGTCGATTCAACTCCTTGGTAGATAAGACACCAAATTCCGCATCCTTTTCAAGAAATGGAATTCTCACCAACTTATGATAACAATCAATATGGACACGATTATTCATCAACCAATCCATTCCCAGAACCACGTCAAACTCGTTCAGCGGCAAACAAATCAAATCAACAGTAAAGTCCTTACTAAAGATTGATACCGGACAATTCTCACAAACTAAAGAAGTAGTCACCGATCCCATTGCTGGTAAATCGATAACCATTTCACCACCCAAATCAGACAGAACAAGACCTAAGCTTTTAACACAATCGACGGCTATAAAACAATGCAAAGCACCCGTATCAATGATAGAAATTAAAGAAATGCCATTAATAAAACAAGTGCCTCTGATCAGTCGATCACCCTTATCCGTCTGAGTTCCAGCCAACGCAAACACCTTCCCACCAGCTTGAACCTTCTTCTTCGGACATTGACCGTTCATGTGTCCCTCTTCACCACAATTAAAACACACCACTTCCTTGGATGCAAAGTCGGATGATATATGTCATGCCCTTCCACACTTGAAACATTTCCTCGCGTCACTATTGCAGACATCACTTTTGTGACCCGGTCTGCCACACTTAAAACATACAATCTTAGTAGGAGCATCTCCCCCACTAAACCTTTGTCCATAACTCATCTTTTGCTTACCCTTCCCTCCATCATACGGCTTCCTATGATTCTGCGGACCCTTGTTCCTCTTTTCATTAATCACCTTATGATGAGCATTGTTATCCTCATCATAAATCCTACAACTGTCCACCAAATCTGGAAATACCCGAATCTTTTGATAACCTACCGCTTTCTTGATATCAGAATGCAACCCATTCTGGAACTTAATGCACTTAGAAAATTCTGCTCCCTCACCAACAAAGTGCGGGTAGAATTTCACAAGTTCATTAAACTTTGCCGCATATTCAGACACAGACATGTTGTCTTGAACCAACGCCAGAAACACAGTCTCTTTCTTTCCACGGACATCCTCTGGATAATACTTCCTTAAAAACTCCCTCTTGAACACCGTTCAGGAAATCTCTTCACATGTGGCTTCTAACCTTGCCAAAGACTCCAGCCACCAATCATCAGATTCCACAGCTAACTGATGAGTGCCATACCTGACTTTCTGCTCTTGTGTGCAATCCATCACATGAAAGATCCTCTCCATCTCCTTCATCCAAGTCAAGGCTCCCTCGGGGTCATGCGTTCCTTTAAGCAGAAGAGGATTCTCCCTCTAGAAAGTCGCTAAACTCCGAGACCTCGCATTCTCATCTGTATGCATAGCTTCAGCCATAGCTTGCAATGCAGCAGCAATAGCGACGTCATTACATCCATCCATCTCTAAACTTCACAATAACACCAAGAGAAGTAAGCCCAAAGAATAAAACAAGAATGGTTAGACCAAACGACACGACACTTGGTCGGACAAGACCGACCGACTCTGATACCACTAATGTAACACCCCAATTCTACCCAAGCATATAGGTACAAATATCAGAGTATAAAAAGTAAATTCATATAAACAATTAGGGTATTACACTTAAGTAACCACATTACCAAACATAACATACTCGCAAAGGATGCGTAACACAATAATCAAGAGGAAAGATTCTCATAAAAACCTGACGGTATCATACACACACACACACACACACATACACACACATATATATATATATATATATATATATGTCGGTATACAGAATATCCACAGTATTCCGCCAAAATACAACGTATGAGAAGGTATCCAAAATACATAATATGAATACATCCAAAGGATCAATTATACATCAAAAAGATCCTATAAGCATCATCTACGAAATAAGTGTTCAATCCCCCTAGGTGTTACGTATCACGAGCGGAGGACACCAAAACGAATGACTACTAAAAGAGCACCTACACTTGCGGATCACCTGCACATTACCCACGAGTAGGTAACATTAAGGCAGAAGGGTGAGAATATAATTCATAATGAAAAAGCATGATAAATATAGTAATGCCAACAAGTATCATCAAGAATCATACAACAAAGTAATCCACTAAGTCAACCACAATCAATGTATGAACAGTGTGATAAATGAGTGAGAGCATAATGGTAAAGACAGATGGTGATGAATGAGACTCGACTATGCATATGCATGTGGTACTCAAATCCGGAGTAAACTCCTCCTTGTCATTATGACAAATACACCTTGCCGAGCATTATGCTGGGACTTCATTCCACTCGGGAAAGTACACTGTTGTCGAGCAGTAAGCTACGGCAAACTGTCATCGAGCATTTAGCCCCCACTGATGACCTCTTGCCAATCAAGCTAATGTACCGTTACCGAGCATTAAGCTCCTACTGGTAACCAATGCCACACGGGCCACCTGCTAATAGCATTCCACTATTAGCGTAATGAAATGTTATGCTGTGCAAACGAACGACTCGATTACATATTTACAACAACAATAATATAACTTGGTCACATATCCACATCACACCGGATATATTAATCCACACGGATACATCACCAAAATTGCCACTCAGGCGTTTATATGGATCTCGAGCAATCAGTCAAAGACCTTCAGGCTCAGAATGCTCAGTTCCAAGCTTTGATTCTGAACTTGTCCAAGGGGAAAGATGAGCTGAAAACCCTCTTAACCAAGAAAGAGAAAAAGACTAGAAGATCCGTGGGTGTTCTTAACCTGGGAAGAAGATTCCGAGGACCACTCAAGAAAGCTGAAGATATCAAGGTTTCCGAAGAGGATGACGATGAACAAAAAGACAACGCTAGTGTCAAAACTGATGCGAAGAGCAACCATGATTCTGTCAAGCCCTCTGAGGAAAAAGAGGACTATTACTATGAGGACGAACATCTTGATGACAAATACAAGCTGCTGGAAGAACGTATGAAAGCCATGGAAATTCAGAAGGTACCTGGGTTAGATTTTGAGGAACTAGGGCTCATCTCTGGAGTTGTTATCCCTCTGAAGTTCAAGACTCTGACCTTTGCTAAGTATGATGGAGTCTCCTGTCCTAAGTTGCACTTAAAGTCCTATGTGAGGAAGATTCAGCCTCATACTGCTAACAAGATGCTATGGATCCACTTTTTTCAAGAGAGCTTATCTAGAACTCAACTGGAGTGGTACTATTAATTGGATGGTGCCAACATTCATACATGGGAAGATTTGGCAACTGCTTTCTATAAGCAATACTAATACAATGATGACCTCGCGCCGACTCGCATGCAACTACAAAGCATGTCTATGGGTCCGAAGGAAAGTTTTAAAGGGTACGCTCAGAAATGGAGGGATCTGGCCGGAAGAGTTCAACCTCCTTTAGCTGACAGAGAGTTGGTCGACCTGTTTATGAGTACACTGACTGGTCCTTTCTATAGTCATTTGCTGGGGAGTTCGTCATCTGGTTTTACTGATCTGATACTGACTGGAGAACGTGTACAAAGCGGAATCCGAAGTGGTAATATTCAAGTGGCTACTTCATCTGGTGCTACAAAAAAGCCGTATAGTGGGAAGAATGAAGTCAATGCGGTGTACAACCAGAAAAGTCGTAATGAACGCAACCTATTTGTTGGGGCAGTTCCACAACAACGACGCAAGCCAGATGCACCTAAGCGTCAATTCACCAAAATTAACATGTCATTAGATCAAGCGCTGCAATATCTGTTGAAAGCAGGAATAATTACTGTGAGGGATCCTCCTCAGCACATCAACACTTCCTCTGCTAAGCACAATCCAAACGTGCGATGTGCCTATCATTCTAATAGTCCCGGGCACGACACTAATAGCTGCTGGGCATTGAAGACTAAGATCCAAGACATGATCGATGCTAGTGAAATCGAGTTCGACCCTCCTGAGACTCCTAACGTGATCACTGCTCCCATGCCTAATCACAACAAGATTGCTAATGCTGTGGATGGCTAGAAAGATGGACTTTTAGAAACATATATGGTCTAATGTATGACTCGTTTTGGCATTATTCAACAGATATGGTCTAATGTATGACGCATTCTGACATCTTTTACAAACACTTCTCAATACATCTGAGCTCAGATACAGCCTAACGCACGACTCATTATGGTACTTCTTGTAGCAACCTTCCCTAAAAATTATAATTTAGAGTCGCCACCTATTCTACCAAGGCGAATAGGAAACCTACGCAGTTAAGAGATCAGGGTAAGATACTATATTCAGGTCGAGGGAAGGTGTTAGGCACCCTCAACCCTTTCCTAAGGTTTGCATTATAATGATCAAGGTTTATGGCAAAAAATAAAGAAAGGCTACACACAGTCAAAAGGGTTAAAGGCAAGATTATTAATATTAAAGGTTTGTAATTCAAAGAAATGAAATTGGGACAAAATGAGATTTATGGGGAAGGGGATTAATTCTGGACGTTGGATTAGGCTGAGTGGAGAGCCAAAGGCTAGATTATGAGGAATCATGGTGGGCTACAGAAGTGCAGGCACACAGGATCCAGAGATAGAAATTTTAGAAAAAATATATGTCATAGGGGAGGCTCGAACCCATGACCTCCCCCTTTCAAGCGCATCACTCAACCATCACACCAAACGCTACTATGCGTTAAACACACGCACCCAGTACAACATATGCGAAATCAAGTTTGAATGGGCCAGTGGCAGAGTGCCAACTCATCATCTTCCCCATGGGACCTGTATATTTTCTGGGGATTTGCTACAAAACAGCTGCGAGTTTGCTCGTAGCAAACGAATCTACCAAAATAACGAACAGCACCTAAACCCAAATAAATAAGGCGCGACCATCTCTTTCTCTTCGTTTCCATCACACGAACTCAATTATACCATCATTTTAACATAATTTTACCCTTAAAAGAAAACCCCAAATCGAACCCTAAAAGCTTAACTCGGCTATCAATGGTAGAACACGTTTAGGTCATGCAACTTCAATCAAAATCATCCAGAAACGACCACAACATACACACAAGATGCAATATACAACCAAATTGCAATGAGGATGCACAAATTATTGGAATCGAGTTCACTTTATTAGCGACTTACTTGGGCTTATATGGAGGAATTCTAGGGGTGCTGATGTAGTGTACCAATCCAAACACTTTCCAAATCCCCTGAGGAAGCTTTTGAAACCTTTAGATCTTGTTGAAAGCCACTAATTCTTCGAAACCGAAATCTCAATTTCTTGAAGATTTTGTGTTCTTCAAAGCTTCGCTCTGCTCAGATTATCCAACCCTTATTCATGTGGTATGTATTAGGTACTTATAGGCAACGAGTTAGGTCACAAATTATAGCCCAAAGATCTTTGAATCCCCTCTTGCCAATATTTGGAAATTTGATTTGATTCTTGAATGATAAGTTTCTTATTTTGGCCAAAATTGTATAAATCTTCTCCCAATCAATTAGTCACGAAAATATATTGTCTTTAGTCATAAATATTGATTGGAAATCACCAAAATATATTTTCTACCAAAATATTTGATTTTCCTACTTATTTAAATCATTAAAAATCAATTTTAAATGAAATAAAATTGTATAAAGTCAAATAAAAATGATATTATTCGTGGCATGTGCTTTGGATAACTTATGGGCCAAGTTTAAGTCATAAAAGTATGGGCCTATCTGCAAGAAATCCAATTTGAACCTTCTTATTTCACATTTTGCCTTCAAAAATCACCCAACTTTGATCAATCATATCTCACTCAATTTTTAAGCTATGAGGGAGTTCTAATACTTTTTGGAAACCTCAAAGTGTCCTCTATAAGCCAATTTGGAACATATTTTTCATTTGGAGCTTTTATCTTGATCATATCCTCTTTGCCAGAAAACTGCTTTTGAAGGATGCTTGGAAATGACCTGTAATCTTTTGCACCATACCTCTCAAAAGAAGCATTTCTAGCCCTAGCTTGTGAGAGGCAAAGTTGTAGAGAATCCAATTTCCTTCAAAATAGGCTTTGAGTGGGGCATTTTTGATGTTCCATGTGAAAGTTATGCCTAGTCAAAGTTGGGTTGACTTTCTCCTAAGAAACCCTAATTTGAACCTTTTTGTATTTGTTCATCTCTGAGTTTCTATTAATGGAATCATGATCATTCTTTGATCAAATGATGGTTATGCACCTCTATACTTGATGTTTGACCAATGATCATAGGTTTGAATCATGCTTTGATTGTAGTTGGCCTTTAGGATTGGATCAGTTGACTGTGGATCTTGGGATTGTTTGAGCAAAGCTTTGGAATTGAATCTTGAACTTTGAATCATTGTAAATGGAATATGGAAGGCAAATTTTGGGGTATGACAGCTGCCCCTGTTCAATCTTCTTAAACCTGAAGAGGTAGAAGATGATTGGACACTGAAATGCCCTGAAATTTGCTTGCGTAGGGAAGGAGTTTCTGTGGGAGATGGGCTTATAGATGCCACCTATTTGTTTGACAAGGTGCTTGTCCAGAGCATATGCTCTTCATACCAGGATCATATTGATCGTATCTGAGGAGAAAGGAAGTAATGTCTTACATAAGACCACCTGAAGAGGTTCCTGAATAGGGTATATCGACGGTTGATGCGAAGAAGCTTAGGCTTTGAACAATGCTTAGGAAGAATGTCTTGGAGAAGACTAACTGAGGAGTTCTTTAAAAGAACTAAGTGTGTCTTAGAAAAGATTGGATAAACATTTTAAAAAGGCTACCTAGAAAGGCATGATATGTCTTAAATAAGACTCACCTAGAAAGGCTCCTAAAAGGATATGAAACGTCTTAAACAGGACTTACCTAGAAAGGTTCCTATAAAGGGAACGATATGTTTTAAACGAAACTACCTAGAAAGATTCCTATAAAGGGACATGAAACGTTTTAAACAAAACTACCTATAAAGATTCCTATAAAGGGACATGAAACGTTTTAAACAAAACTACCTAGAAAGATTCCTATAAAGGGACATGAAACGTTTTAAACAAAACTACCTAGAAAGATTCCTATAAAGGGAACGATATGTTTTAAACAAAACTACCTAGAAAGGTTCCTATAAAGGGAACGATATGTTTTAAACAAAACTATCTAGAAAGATTCCTATAAAGGGAACGATATGTTTTAAACGAAACTATCTAGAAAGATTCCTATAAAGGGCATGATACGTTTTAAACAAAACTACCTATAAAGGTTCCTATAAAAGATACGATATGTTTTAAACAAAACTACCTCGAAAGGTTCCTATAAAGGTCGTGAGACGTTTTAAACAAAACTACCTAGAAAGGTTCCTATAAAAGATAAAAGATGTTTTAAACAAAACTACCTAGAACAGGTCAGGATACGTCTTACACAAGACTGCTTGGAAAGGTTAGGATAATTGTCTTGGACAAGACTACCTGGAGAGGTGAGAAATTATTAGATTGCTTCTGGATCGTCTTTGAAGAAAGACTTGGAATGAGGTATTAGAATTGTATCTGTTAAGATTGAATCGTTGATACGATTGTATTTGCGCTGTGATTGGATGATAACATCCTTTCGATTATGAAATGACCTGAAAAGACAGTGTTAGTTTTATGCAATGTCATGATGCACGTGTCATGTAATGAGATTCTCAAAATAAATGAGAATTATGCATGTATGCCGATCCCACACCGCGGGACGTAAATAGTACAGGCGTGGGAAGACCAATTATGCAATAATGCTCCTTGTGTGATACTAGCGTGACTTCCCGAATATCAGAAATTTTGAGAGACGTGCCCCGTAATCTGAAGGAGGGACCTTTAGAGAGAACTCGAATTCCACCATGTCTTGCCTGATATGCCTTGCCCCAGTGTTTGAGTTCTTGAAAGATATGCCCCTAGTCACTAGGATTCTTGATTGTATGTATTGATTTGAGTGTGAAGCAAATGCTTTTCAGAATGAGTCATGCATTTTGGTCGCATCCTGACGGACAGTGATTTGCTGAGTACACAGAATAAGATGATGTCTTTTATAAGACTACCTGATGAGGTCCTTGGGAAGAAATGGGAAATTTTCTTAAATAAGACTGTGCTTTAGACAAAGCTCAAAGGATCTGTTTGTGCAAAGGGTCAAAAATATTCCTATAGAGGACAAAGACTGTTTTTAAGGAATGTGGGGTTTTAAACAAAACTTAGGAAAAACATCTTGAAGAAGATCACCCTAGAAAGGCTGGTGAACTGTCTTAGAGAAGACTCTGTACTTTAAACAAAGTTCGACAAGGTTCTTGAAAGCATTAGAGAAGTTTGAATATGTTAAAAGACTAACTGAAAAAAAGTTAAGAGATGTCTTACAGAAGACTACCTAGAAAAGGTTCTTGGAAATGAATATGTCTTAGAGAAGACTGTCTGAAAGGGTTTTAAAATAGAAAGGATAAGAAGGTGGGTCTTTAAAAGATTGTCTGAAAAAGGGCTCCTAGAAAGGGTAAAAAGTATTTGAACATGTCTTAAAGAAGACTATATGGACAGATTGAGAAATATCCTATAAAGGTTCCTAGAAAGGATGTGAGAGTGGCATTAATGCCATCTGATACTGAGTGACCTTTGCAACATGCCCCTAGGTAATGGGCTTGCCCCATGGGCTATTCAGCGTCCTTGAGAGATTCCAATGGATCTTGATTAGATTGCCCCATGTAAATGGGATAATGACGAGTTATGCCGTGTGTACACATTAGCCATCCCAGTCATGCGTAAGGGATGTTTCTTCTTTTGACGAGTTTTTAAAGCTACTTCGTCAGTCAGTAGGATTTTTTTTAGCCATTAGCCATGCCCCATGCAACTTCTCCCTGATGTTTAAACATCTGAATCCACATAGACAAGTGTACTTTGTAATGAAATTCATAAGATGCGAATGCATATGTCTGTCTTGAAAGTTTAAAACATTTTTGAGTAAAACAAAGTTTTTTTTTGTAAGAAAGTGATATCAACTCAAGAGTTATAGTAGACCTTAAGGAGTCGGGATACCTTTGGTAACGATATGCTTTCGAATTAACCATGCTTTAGTTAGGACTTTTAAGGGTTGTAACGTGGCCTGGTTCACGGTTTTAAGAAACAAAGGATAGTGGCTCAAAGTTTATTTGTACCCATCCCAATCTTCGTGATGTTCTCCAGTCCTATGCTCAGTTAACTATGCATTTAGTCTCCAAAAGAATTTGGGGAATTATGACATTGACTTTTATGATGGTTCAAAAACCAAAGGTTTATCTGCAAAGGCAGTCATTCTCCTTTTTTGTAATATCTTTCCTTTTGTCGAAGGTATATAGTGACCTCTTTTCGACTTCGTTATCCCTAACATTTGCCTGAACTGTTCGTTTTAAAACTACAGTCAGCGGGATGTCCCAATTTTGCCTAAGTCTCCTTAATAGGTTTCGACGTAGCAGGCCCTCGCATTGCTTTCTTTTCCTTTGCGGATATTGACTGCCGGACTTAATGATGACGGGGAACCATCGGTGCTTATGTTTAAAGGAACAACTTGGAATAATTAAGTTAACTGAGCAGCTACCCTACCCCAGGTTATGCATGAAGGGTTTTATTTTATATGAAGGAAAACTCCTACTTCTTTAGGCTCAAAGGGGTTGATGAGGGATTAACATCCTTTTATCTCCGTTATTTAGGAATTGAAACAATGCCTGTACATCGTCAACATGGTCTGTTCGAAAGCGTAGTGTATGAAATTGTGGTATCGTTTTCTTCATTCTCCCTCTAAAGGTGTACGACTCTTAACGAGAGTTGAATATCACAAAGAAGAAAACCAAGTAAAAACACAGTTTTAAATATAGTGAGAACACTAGGAATAAATCAAGACAAACGTAAGCAATGCATTAATGATTGTTGTAAAGTACACAACATATGTCGTAAGACTAATGTTTAAACAAACGGAAAGAATTTGCGAATGAAAACAAAACTAATGATCTAAGAAATCCTCCTTCTAGCCACCTATGGTATTAGACTTGCGAGGATCTTCGAACTCAATGAGCCCCTCTTCAATCAAATCTTGGATCTTGTGCTTCAATGGCCCACAATCCTCAGTATCATGGCCAGGACTATCTGAATGATAAGCGCACTTAGCATGATGCTTGTACCCAGGAGCGGGGTTAGATGGAGCTGAGTATGGAGATAGCAGAGTTACCAAGTTCTGACTGAGCAAACGTTGCAAAGCTTGAGACAGTGGCATGTACAACGGGGTGAATGATCGTTTTGGCTTGGGCCTCCAGGTACGTTGGCCACCCTGTTGCTTTTGCTGATCCCTTTGCTGTGATATTGGGGTCTGATTACCCATGATTGCCCCCACAGTACTGGATTCCTTTTTTTCGTCATACGACTTCTTTGTGTGATAGGAACTTGAGGGTGCCCCTTGTATCTTCCCATTTTTGATTCCATCTTCAATTCTCTCACCAATGACTACCAAGTCCGAGAACCCTGAAGATATGCTTCCGACCATCTTGTCGTAGTACGGTCCTTGCAAACTGCTCATAAATATGTCCACCAGTTCTTTGTCCATTAGGGGAGGTTGGACTCGAGAAGCCATTTCCCTCCACCTTTGGGCATACTCTTTGAATGCCTCATCTTTCTTCTGTGACATGTTTTGTAATTGCATCCGATTGGGTGCCATGTCCAAGTTGTACTTGTACTGCTTCAAGAATGTGTTAGCCAGATCATTCCAGCTTCTGATATAGGATTTCTCTAGTTGCATATACCAGTCAATAGATGCTCCGCTTAAACTCTCTTGGAAGAAGTGTATCATCAGCTTTTGATCGTGAGCATAAGCAGCCATTTTTCGCACATACATGCGCAAGTGATTTCTCGGACACGTGAGCCCTTTGTATTTTTCGAAGTCTGGAATCTTGAATTTGTTTGGGATAGTCAAGTCTGAGACTAAGCTCATTTCGAAGGTATCCACGTCGAAGACATCGTACCCTTCTACCACTTTTAGTCTCTCTTCTAGCGCCTTGATTTGTTCACTATCCTTGGAGTCTTCCCTAGAGTTGGGATTAGACTGTTGCGTCTGAGGTGCTTGGTCTGTGTTGTCCACCTCTTGTACTCCGTATTGTAGATCCAGGTAATCTTCATCCTTAGGGACATTGTTAGCAGGAATGCGAACTATGCGAGTTGTCCCTTTCGTTTGTGGAGTGGGGACAAATCTTTCTTGGGAGGTTTCTCCTTTCTCTTGGAATTGGATAGCTCTCCTAACAGAGCGGGCCTGAGGTCTGTCCTTAGCCGGGCCGAAGCCTGAAACAAATCCTAGCGGCGGGTTTTTCGTCATTGGGGATCTCATCCTGGACCAGGGTATCCCTAGACTGAACCTCTTTTGCTTTTTCTTGTTTATCCAGGAGGGCCTTCATGAGTCCTAGCATCTGAGTCATACCTCCTTTAACTTCTTCCATACTAACCTTTAGTTGATCCACCTCCTCACGAAGAGCGGCTTGATTCTGTTCTAGCTGATCCATTGATTTCTTCTGCTGAAATCTTGTTTGATAATATGGTCGGGACGTTAGGTTATCTTTCCCAATGGTCCCTTGTTCTGGAGATAGAAGAGAAATCTTCTCTTAATGCCATGAAAATGATATGTATGCCATGAATGATATGCATGATATCCTTTTTTCTTTCCTTTTTTTTTTGAATAAGATATGATGTAAGAGTGCCCATGATGTATGATGAATGGAAAAAGGATAAATAAAAAAAAAATAATGATCAACACATATATATACACATAGCATATAATCGCATAAGTTCATAGGTTCGACGTAGGGGGCTCTAGGGAGCCAGCCTTTTTATGGGGGGTTCTAGAAGGTCTCATGGGGTCGTTCGTAGCCTCCGAGACTTTTTTTCTCTTCGGATTTTAGAACAACTCATTTTATCCATGAGGTTCGAATTTTTGGGGTAGGTTCTCGGAGAGATCAGCCAAGTATCCAGTCCTGCCCTCAACAAAGTCAAGCCTCGTTTTGGACATTTCCGAATACTCAACCCACTCCGAGTGGAGTTATCAATGAGACTCGTAGGCGATTCATGTCCCCTATTGATCTCAAAGTTAACTCCCACACTTAGGGTTTAACACAACATAAAAAACAATAATCCATATAATAATATAGGTAAACATTTTAAGGCAGACAAATAAACATTTAAGAAAAAACAAAAAACAAATAAATAAAAAAAAATTTAATATTTATTAAAAGATGAACCTCCCCCAAACCCTAAAAATGGCAAGTTTGCCAAACCCTAAAAAAACTTGCCAAACCTAAACCCTACCAAAACCTATAGGAGCATAGTATTCACTATTAAGTTGTCCCCAGCAGAGTCGCCAGCTGTAGCAACCTGCCCTAAAAATTATAATTTAGAGTCGCCACCTATTCTACCAAGGCGAATAGGAAACCTACGCAGTTAAGAGATCAGGGTAAGATACTATATTCAGGTCGAGGGAAGGTGTTAGGCACCCTCAACCCTTTCCTAAGGTTTGCATTATAATGATCAAGGTTTATGGCAAAAAATAAAGAAAGGCTACACACAGTCAAAAGGGTTAAAGGCAAGATTATTAATATTAAAGGTTTGTAATTCAAAGAAATGAAATTGGGACAAAATGAGATTTATGGGGAAGGGGATTAATTCTGGACGTTGGATTAGGCTGAGTGGAGAGCCAAAGGCTAGATTATGAGGAATCATGGTGGGCTACAGAAGTGCAGGCACACAGGATCCAGAGATAGAAATTTTAGAAAAAATATATGTCATAGGGGAGGCTCGAACCCATGACCTCCCCCTTTCAAGCGCATCACTCAACCATCACACCAAACGCTACTATGCGTTAAACACACACACCCAGTACAACATATGCGAAATCAAGAAAGCACACACATGAAACGCGCGCGCAAGTTTGAATGGGCTAGTGGCAGAGTGCCAACTCATCATCTTCCCCATGGGACCTGTATATTTTCTGGGGATTTGCTACGAAACAACTGCGAGTTTGCTCGTAGCAAACGAATCTACCAAAATAACGAACATCACCTAAACCCAAATAAATAAGGCGCGACCATCTCTTTCTCTTCGTTTCCATCACACGAACTCAATTATACCATCATTTTAACCTAATTTTACCCTTAAAAGAAAACCCCAAATCAAACCTTAAAAGCTTAACTCGGCTATCAATGGTAGAACACGTTTAGGTCATGCAACTTCAATCAAAATCATCCAGAAACGATCACAACATACACACAAGATACAATATACAACCAAATTGCAATGAGGATGCACAAATTATTGGAATCGAGTTCACTTTATTAGTGACTTACTTGGGCTTATATGGAGGAATTCTGGGGGTGCTGATGTAGTGTACCAATCCAAACACATTCCAAATCCCCTGAGGAAGCTTTTGAAACCTTTAGATCTTGTTGAAAGCCACTAATTCTTCGAAACCGAAATATCAATTTCTTGAAGATTTTGTGTTCTTCAAAGCTTCGCTCTGCTCAGATTATCCAACCCTTATTCATTTGGTATGTATTAGGTACTTATAGGCAACGAGTTAGGTCACAAATTATAGCCCAAAGATCTCTGAATCCCCTCTTGCCAATATTTGGAAATTTGATTTGATTCTTGAATGATAAGTTTCTTATTTTGGCCAAAATTGTATAAATCTTCTCCCAATCAATTAGTCACGAAAATATATTGTCTTTAGTCATAAATTTTGATTGGAAATCACCAAAATATATTTTCTACCAAAATATTTGATTTTCCTACTTATTTAAATCATTAAAAATCAATTTTAAATGAAATAAAATTGTATAAAGTCAAATAAAAATGATATTATTCGTGGCATGTGCTTTGGATAACTTATGGGCCAAGTTTAAGTAATAAAAGTATGGGCCTATCTGCAAGAAATCCAATTTGAACCTTCTTATTTCACATTTTGCCTTCAAAAATCACCCAACTTTGATCAATCATATCTCACTCAATTTTTAAGCTATGAGGGAGTTCTAATAATTTTTGGAAACCTCAAAGTGTCCTCTATAAGCCACTTTGGAACATATTTTTTTTTTGGAGCTTTTATCTTGATCATATCCTCTTTGCCAGAAAACTGCTTTTGAAGGATGCTTGAAAATGACCTGTAATCTTTTGCACCATACCTCTCAAATGAAGCATTTCTATCCCTGGCTTGTGAGAGGCAAAGTTGTAGAGAATCCAATTTCCTTCAAAATAGGCTTTGAGTGGGGCATTTTTGATGTTCCATGTGAAAGTTATGCCCAGTCAAAGTTGGGTTGACTTTCTCCTAAGAAACCCTAATTTGAACCTTTTTGTATTTGTTCATCTCTGAGTTTCTATTAATGGAATCATGATCATTCTTTGATCAAATGATTGTTATGCACCTCTATACTTGATGTTTGACCAATGATCATAGGTTTGAATCATGCTTTGATTGTAGTTGGCCTTTAGGATTGGATCAGTTGACTGTGGATCTTGGGATTGTTTGAGCAAAGCTTTGGAATTGAATCTTGAACTTTGAATCATTGTAAATGGAATATGGAAGGCAAATTTTGGGGTATGACACTTCTCAATACAAAGGATCCAGTCTAACGTACGACTCATCCTAAGTATATCCTTCAAATACGATCTAACGTACGACGTATTTTGACTCTCAAGTCTATCAAGTTGGATGGCATCTGTAAGCCCATCTCAATCAAGTCTCTCAACATCTGGATGGCATTTTTAAGCCCATCTCTGACAATACTCTGCCTGGATGGCATCTCTAAGCCCATCTTCGGAAAAGTCCCTGCATCATCAAGGGCAAATTTCTTGGTATTCCAGTGTTCAATCCTCTTCTACCTTCAGATTCCGACAGGCACACAGGCCAATCTACATCTTCAGGTTTAAGAAGATTGAACAGGGGCAGCTGTCATACCCCAAAATTTGCCCATCACATTTCAAGATATCTTGGCTCAAGCAGTCTCCTCAGGCTCATATGATATCCAATTGCAAGCCTGTTCACTCTCCTCCTAAACACTAAGGACCAAAACTAGGGTTTTGTTTCTTTCCAAGAAAAATCAACTTCTGATACCTCAAGTGGACTTCATGGCCTCTCATATGATTCAAAGGATACCCACATAAAAATTCAAGCTTCAATTCCAAAGATTGCTCAGTCAACTGCTCAGAAAGTCAACAGTCGACTATTTTGACTTAAAAGTCAACTATGGTCAAAGTACAGTCAAAATTCCTGATTTTTGGCCAACATCCTCATTTTGAGGTATCATTCATCATTTGATCAAGGATTGATCATGATTCGTCAAGAAAAGCTCCAAAATCATCAAAAACCTAAGTTTCTAAATTAGGGTTTTTAAGGAGAAAGTCAACCCAACTTTGACCAACCATAACTTTCACATGGAACATCAGAAATTTCCCATCTAAAGCTCATTTTGAAGGAAATTGAATTATATACAACTTTGTCTCTCTAAAGCCAAGTCCAAAAATGCTTCATTTGGGAGATATGAGCAAAAACATTACAGGTCCTTCTAGAAGATCGCAAAAAGCTATTTTTTGTCAGGAGCAATATCATCAAGATAAAATCTCCAAATGGAAAATATGTTCCAAAGTGGCTTTTAGAGGACATATTGGGCTTTCCAAAAAGTCCTAGAACACTTCCATATGAGAAATATTGAATGAGTTATGGCTTGCACAAGTTGGTCGATTTTTGAGAATTACATGAAGCCCTAAGTGATGAAATTTATACTTTTGAGTACTGGGCCCATGAATTTGTATTATCCACGTGATATTAAGCTTAAAAGAGGCCCAAGGATCAATTGATATTTATTTTATTATTTTATTTCATTTATTTTTGAATTTATTTATTTAAATTCAATTTAAATCAAATAAAATCAAAATAAAATAGCAAGAATTTCCAAATATTCTAATCAATCCAAAATCATCTTGGGGGCCAAGGAAAACGTGAAATTTTTTGGAAAGGAGATTGAACTAAAATAGCAAGAATTTATGCAAATTTCAATCAAATCTTTTTCCAAATTTTCTCTTACCAATTACTTGATTCCTTTCCAATATTTTGCCCTAATCCTCATCACTATATATTGAGAATATTTTCATGCACAAGGGAGGACAAAAAATTGGCCAAGAAACAAGGGTTTCAAAGTTGTAAAAAACAACAAAACCTAAGGCATGCGAATTCTTTTGTTGCAGCCATTCTCAGACTAAACTCATCGTCCCATCTTACTCCTGAGGTGAAAAAGAGTGAGTTTGCATTAGTGGTTAAGATGTAAAGCATACAAAACCTCCATTCATGTTGTCCATACTTACTCATATTTATTGAATTTGCGTTTTTTACATATTATTGGGTATTAACGTGATTTGATACTACTAATGCATTTATATTGATGTTTAGAGGAGACTGAAACTCTTAAATCAAAGCTTGCACCCATGGATACGAGTTTGCCATGTTTAGGGCATCAAGAACTTTCATGTTCGTGTGCTAATGTGCAGGCTGTTTCAGGGCGAATGAACCCCACCATTGAATTCGTGGTGATCGATTTAGGGGATTTGGGCGTTAAGTTTTCTTGTTTAATGTTGTTTTTGCAGGTTTTCATATTCAAAGGTTATTCCGCAAGAGAATCCGCAGCAAAAGCTGCAGGAAAATCCGCAGGTCCCTTGGATGAATAAGGTGAACAGGAACGTTGAAAAGTTGACTCCTGCGTGGGATGTTTTCGTTTGCTAGTCAAACCAACTACACTCTCTTCCCTCATTCCATTGGCTCACGTCAGGATTCATGGGCCCCAGTTTGACTGCCAACCATATACGTTAGTCTTTTTATTTTATCTATTTTGTTTGGTATATTAACAACTAATGTATGCAGCGCGTTTGGCCAGAGGTATATGCAATTGTCCTGGGGGTCACGAGTTCAACCCATGGGTGAGACATATATTTGTTTTTTTAATTCTTCAGTTCCTTGCAGATTCAACACGAACAGCATGTGTAGCCCATCATGCAACCTCACATCTCCACCGCTAGATCAAAAAGCTAAGTTTCTAATTTTTTTGTTTAACATCATTTTATTTTTTTTATTTTTCCTTTTGATTAAAATAGGGTTTGCATCAATAGTCAATGAATCTGTAATACACTAACAATTATTTATTTTCCTTTTAATTTTCAGAATTGATCAAGGGTTCGAGGAAGATCAAGGCATTCAAGGATTTTGATTAATTATTGTTCCCTCTTATTTTCTGCCTTTATTTCCCCTTCCCCGCAGGTGTTTATTGTAATAGCGTAGGACTATTAAACCGTTTTACTTTTCTGCCGTGGTTAGTAATCCTAGGGAGTGCAACCTTGAATCGAATTAGGATAACTAATTACAAGATAAATAATTGAATTGAACCACGTGATTATACCACACACACAGCTTTAGGGTAATCCCTTTTGTTGCCTTATTACTGTTGCGTGTTGCCTCTAATTATACTAAAAATAGTCAAGTGCCTCGATTCCGAGGATACCTAAAGCAAAGGTTGCCTTTAAAGATTGAAATCATCAAATTTGTCCCTCGATGTTGCCTCGATAAATGATGATTTGTCCCGATTGCTAAGGTATCCTCGCATGATGCCTAAAAAGATTAATGACTATTCTATCCTTCCCTAAAGACTACCTGCCTCTACATGGTAGGGACAGTTTTATGGCGAACGATACTTTCTCGATGACCCTTCAACCTCCAATGAAAAACTACCTACCCTCTTATGGTATGGATAGTCTTCTCAAACTGAAAAGCTAAAAGAACAATTTTTCTAACTTAGGGTAGGTGCTCCTGATTGCTTACAAGCTAAAGTCCTTAAACAAAGTTTTTACTATTCTCTTTCAAACTTTTCAAAACATCTCAAAGTGAGCTAAGCAATTAAGAGCCCATGGATAACCATGGATACAAGGGGTGCTTTAAACCTCCCCTTTGTATAATTTACCCCCCGAACTCAAAATCTTTTTAAAAGGTCTTTTTCTGTTCTTTTAGCCTTTCTATTAAATTGGATAAAATAATAGTCGGTGGCGACTCTTGCTATCCGCGACATTTCTGTAAAGTCAGTTCACCGTATTAGAAACATGATCAATGAAGATATCTCTCATCATACTACACATACACACCACAAAATCATGTTCATAACTTCAAAACTCACAAAACTCATAATCTACCATTGTTGACCAAGGCATAGAAAATAAACAAGAACAAGAACAAGAACAAGACTATAAGGATCATACATTCAAGATAAATTAGATTCACCCCCTTACCTTGGTTAGATTCTTGGTTTGCTAGGTTTTTCTTTGATTTCCACACTTTTCTCTTCTTCTTCTTCTTCTTCTTCTTCTTCTCTTGTTTTTCTCTCTTTTTCTCTCTTTTCTTTCCTTTTTCCTTTTACTGGTTTTTGTTCTTTTTCTTCTTATCTCTACCTCACTTCTATCTCCCCCTACTTCCTATTCACTCATAAAATTATCTAACTAAAATATCTACTTTACGGTCTAAACTTAATTGTTTCGAAAACCCCCAAAACAACGCATCATAAATATTTTTACTACCGAAAACGTAAAAATCATCGATTAAATAATAATCTACTATACCAAACTATTACCGACTGACACGACTCATAAACGGTAAAATTTAGGAAAATACAACAAACATCACTATTAAACAGAAAAACACATTTACGGGCGTTACAAGAGTTTTACTCCAAACGGTACCGCATGCATTTGCATTAGTCGAGTCACATGTGAATTGCATTTGAGTCTTATTTGATTATGTTGTTGTGACTTGATGAAGATATGTTTGTTGTGATGTGATGACTTGATGATGAGATGTTTGTCGTGATGTGTTGGAATCTTACTTGTGAATTGCATATGTTGTCATGGTTGATTGTTGACATGGTTTCCATTTCATAAGTTGATTATGTGATTTGATTTGTTGAGACAATGATATGTTTGTGGTGACATAATGATAGTATAATCGTGAATTTGAATATGTTTTCTTAATTAATTAATGACATTGTTTACGTTTTGAAAGTTGTCTTATATTGATAAGTTGTTTTGCGATGAAAATTGTTGTAAGATGTTATGTGATGCGAAGTGGTGAAATTATGTATGATTTATATCTCCTATATTAGTTATCATGCATTCCTTTATATTGTAAGATATCTCACCCCTTTGCTGATATTTCCCCTACCATGGGAAATGGGCAGGTACTCAAGATTAGTCGTGGATGTTCGAGGTTATTGGTGTGAAGTCTTTATGTGGCTTTATGGTAAGTCGAGTTGGTGCCTATTGCTCTGATACGTAGCACTCGAGGGGATTAGTTGTTAATAGTTAATTGTTGTATTCCATGATGACATTTGTGAAATTCTGGTAAGACAGAACTCAGATGTCATATAGGACATCGTGACATCAAATCTGACATTATAAAAACAGACAAGGTAGGAATACAAATAAAACAGTGCAAAAATTAAAAAACAAAACAAAATTGTTTACCCAGTTCGGTTCAACCAACCTACTCTGGGGGCTACCAAGCCAAGGATGAAGTCCACTATTAGCATTATCAATTCAAAGCTAAACTCCCTCGTTTACAACTTCTCACTTAATCACTACCCAATGACCCTTCTACCTAGGTTCTCCCTAGATATGGAATATCTCCATTCCACTCCCAATCATAACAATGATGTCTAGCAGTCAACACCTAAGCCAATGCATCGACGACCTAATTTCCAACATTCTAAGCACAGATACAAATTTAACTTGAAGTTGCTTACAAGCTTTCTCCAAGAACAAAACTCCAATCATTGCTTCACAGCTTCTGAGTGAGTAAACTAAACCTCTTGCCTACAGGCTTCGAGGCACAAATCAGTGACCATCCCACAAACCAGGTGGTTCACTTACACGGCTAACCCTAAAACCTACATCTTGTCAATACTCAGCTAGCTACTAAACTAGGTTACAAAGATTCCTATTTATAACCTATTCCAAACTGGACTTGGGCCTTCAATCACAGCTTTATTTGCTATTACAAATCAGCAGAATTCTTCTGCTAAAAGAAAGGTCTTCAATCACAAGTTTCCTAATTTATCTCCTAAATTAGAAACTGTTGAATCTTCAATATTCTGTCTTGATTCTTATGACCTTTAAATCATAACAAACTGACATAACAAACTATTGCTAAAATTGCTCCATAATATAAGCTCCAAGATATTCTGCACAAATATCTCCAAGATATTCTCCACAAATATCTCCAAGATATTTACCACAAATATCTCCATAAAATATGCTCCAAATAACAACAATATGTTGTTACACTTTTTCAACAGGTTCTCCTATTAAATCTTTCCACATTTAGTTTCCTAAATGTTCTCCTTAGATATAGCTCCACATAGGATTCAATGTTTTAGGAATATTCTGTTTCTGTTATAACAGAATCCAAACTGTCAGCTCAAACATGATGTCATGACATCTTCTTTGACATGTTGTTCCAGCTGTTGAAACATTTCAACAAAACATGTTTTTCCATTAAATAGAACTTCAACTTGCTTTCTCTTACAAGTTATAATTCTATTTATCCTATTGCGGCTAAATTAGTTTTATCAAACATAAAGCCAATCCTCAAAAGCACTAACAATTTGTTTTAAGTTGAATTTAAAGATGTTTATAAGTTGAAATTGGAAGTTGTTGGATGAATTTTTGGTTTCGAATGCTATGTATCATTCTTAAATGCAATATAAGTATGTTTGTTTGGTTAAGTCGAAATGTGACGTCCCATCATTTGATGAATATTTTTAAATGCACTATGATTTTCGCTTATAATTGCGGGGTAGATTTAGGGTGTTACACCAAGGATTTATGACCTTATCCAATTGTTGAAAACTGGCCTCGAATACAATTAGCACATGTTAGTGGCCTCCTTGTATTTTTGGGATGCTTCCCATAATACCTTCCATCTCCTTTGCATAATGGTGAGCCCTACGCTCTTCGACATTACTGCTATGATGGAACTTCGTCCAACAGGAGAGGACTTCGATCCTAATTATATGGATAAAGATACCATCAAGTTTGGCGAAAGCAAAGCCACCTATACCCTGTACATTGCCAAACATCACAATAAGGCAAGCGAGGATGTTTTAGACGAATAGCACATTGCCTTCCTAGCACTTTGGTTGTCGAGGTGAGTCTTCTGCTTGAGGCCTCTCCAAGTATCAAAGAGGTATATTGTCATGGCTAACCAGCTACATTCTGGACGAAAGCTTGGTTTGAGCCGAATGCTTCTCGCTTATCTCTATGAATCTCTGGGTGAGTCTATGGATTTCTGAAAGGCACACAAAGCGGGAAATAGCTTACTTTTCGCAGGTCCCTTTTGGCTACTTCAACTGTGGTTAAATCCCACGTTTGAAGCTTCATTACCCAAGAAAGGTGTTGGTGACGAGGAGGATGAGGTGATCAAAAACAGGTCCGTCGAAGGTACAAGACTGGCGCTTCTAACCTCTCGGGACGAAGAATGGCACTTACCAGAATCTTTCATCTCATTCATGATGATGTTCGCAAAGCGTTATACTTTTACTTCCTCAATGGATCCCTTCCCTGATATAGCTCAAGGACCAAAATGGTTTACTAGAGAGTTCCCCGCTCCATCTCCAGATCAGCAAGTAGAGTCAAAGGCTATTTGGGAGGAATTCTTGACGCCTAGATTGCAGATCCACAGATTGAGACCTACGAAGAGCCATTATGGTTTGCTCAGCTATCAACCCAACCTAGTTCCCCGCTCATTCAACTGAAATCAAAATCTCTCTATGAGAAGAAAGGACATATATGTCGTCACAACATGTTCTCTACTAAAGAGGGATTCGAATCGAAGATGGCCTGTTATATTGGCGTCACCTCTCTCACACCCATCTACTTCCGGCCATTATTTTATTGTGCTCAGGAGTTCTTCGATTGGTGGACCGCTTACTACACCAAAGAAATTTTCAATGTATCTGACTTTACTCAACAATTGACTCGAGCTTTTTCCCTTATGCAGGAGCGTTTCAAGAAAGGTACGTCTACCCAGATCAAGGAAATTCAAGCACTCCAAAAATACTTTGAAACTACCTATAGGCCTGATGACCTTAGTCGAACCATCTGGGAAGCATCAATTACTTTAAAAGAAAAGTTTACCAGGAAAATGGGAACATTGAAACTGCCTTCGTACGTTAGACTCAACCAACATTATGAAATGGATTTCAAAATGTATCCTCCAAAATTCCCTTGTATGCCAAGTGCTAATTTTGATGTGGTTTCAATCCTCCATTATCGGACTGGTTTATTTGCGGGGATTATGCAAAAATCCTTCGCGAGGGATCGAAGAAACATGCCAAGCGGGTGGTTCTAACTAAGCATACCTTGGAGTGTTTCAAGGGATATCTTCATATTAGCCTCGAACATGTTCATGTTCTAACCCTTATACCTGAAGGTGTGGAACAGGAAAACCCTTCGATTTTATTTCCACTATTTCTTTTGCTTCATTCCATTGACTTCTATTTTGTCTTTTTATAGCAATTGATCAAAGGCAAACAACTAAAGACAAAGTTGTTGCTGCTCGAAAGGTCGCTGCCCCGTCGACGGAAAAAGACCTTAGTGAAAACAATACTACTAACAAACCCAAGGCACATGTGATTGCTTATAAGTTACTTGTTTATACCTATGTATTGATTTCCAATACTAATTTCTCTTTTTCAGGCTAGCAAGAAACCTCCTCTGACTCGCATAAAAAAGAAAGGCAATGTACAGGACATTATTAGCATGGACTCTGATCTTAAAGACTTGTCTCCTCCCCACTCTAAACTCATCATAAAAAAAAGTCCGAACCTTTAAATTCTGTTGTTCAGGTAAAGGTCCCTGGAAAATTGAAGCTTGATAACCTTTTCGCTCAACGGGTATTAGAGGTCGACCCTCTCCAGGTGATGGACAAACCAGTGACTATCGAAAGTGACGACTCTAGCCCTGTGGGTAAAATCCTTAAGGTATGTACTTAAATTTTATGTGGATTCTAGTGTTTTCTGCTTTCAACTAATCACATTTATCCATTTCTTGAAGGATGAGAATAACGGTACTGCTACTTCGAGCATCAAATATGATATGCCCGTGAGTACAGACTCCTAATCCATTCATCTGCTTTCTACCAAAGGATCCTTCAAGGGATCAAATAGTGAAGTAAATAACTTCTTCGAGGTTCAGCCAAATGAACATGTGCCCTCTTTCATTCAACAACAACAACAACCAACTGACTCGAGCACCGAAAGTCACGAGTTGGTAAACGGTGACCTTAAACTTAAAGATACAGCTCAAGAGCAACCGAAGAACTCGTCGCCCGAAATCCTTCTTCATGGTCAGGACGATATGATGGAATAGGACAAACAATTGTCCCATATGAATGAAGGCAACGAACAACCCACAAACAATGAAGAAGAACATGTAGGAATGGAGACCCAGTCCCATAGAGATGCCTTAAACAAATAGACTGAGGAGGGAGAGAAAAGTAAGAAAACCTTTGGTATGATCAAAGATCCCAAGACATCCTCAAACGTTACTCCCGCAAGTCTTTCTTAAACTGAACTAGTTGAACTGAAGGCAACCAACCCTGTGCGATATCTAAAGGCGATGATGAGTGCTAGAACTAGTTCATCTGAAAAAAGGGCTGCCTCTTCGACCACTTCTGGGGATAAATCTTTTGAGACAGTTGGTAACAATCTTCTTCGCCAAATTCGAGAGAAAGTCTTCGATGTTTACTTAATCTAGGCCATGGAATGTAACACTAATGCTTGTATAGGCCTTAAAAAATTAATAAAGAAGGTTGACATCCTAAGTGTTTCTAGCGAAGTATCCAAAGTGTTGATTAAGCTAGGATTCCTGATTGACCACCTCAAAGAGGATTATTTTCGAAGGTAGGAAGCCTCCAACAAAATAGATGCTAAGGTGGGAACTCAGACCGCAGAATGGGATGTTGCTAATGCTTCTAGTGCCAAAGTGGAAGACTTGGAGAGCGAGCATTCGAAGTTCAAAGAGGAGTACACAACTTGTGAGCGAACCATTTCATCCTAGGAGAAACAAATTGAGCAACTGAAGAGACAGATAAAGGGTGCTAAGGATCGTTAGGATGAGATCCGTAAACTAGATCGTCAAGATATGGATGAGGATATCCGAGATGGAGTTCAACATATAAAAAAATCCCAACAATTAGAGACTGAGATCGAAGATTTGAAGAAACAAAGATCCGTGATCGAGTGTCGCTTAGTTGTGTCTGCTTCGCAATATAATAAGATGAAAGCCTCTTTCCCAGCTGATTTCAATGTCTATTGTATGTCTTATAATTTGTCTTTGAATATTTTTTTGGTGCTATTTCATGTTAATCTTTATTTTGTAATCACACAAATCTTAAGCCTATTTTGGCACTCTATTTATGCCATGTTAGCTTTCAGTTTATTTACTTGAAATTATTCGCCTGCGATTTTTACTTCTTGAAGTACAAGTTTATACTTTTTCAAGCACTTGCCATTTACTTTCAAGATTCTGTTATCTTCTGCTAATTATTCTATTTCGTAAGCGTTGTTAGAAAATACCTGGACAATTCGAAAAGGTTCTTCCCAATGTGGATACCACTTACCCAAAGCCTTATTCTTTCGATCCATGGGTAGTATTACTTTCCATACTAAATCGTCGTTCACGAATATTTTTCCTTTGACCTTTTTATTGTATGCTTTAGCTACCCTCTCCTTTTGTCTTCTTAAAACTTCTAGAGCATGCAGCCGTTCTTCATCTAAATCAACCAACTTGTTCATCATCATTTCCGAATAATAGTCGTACGGAATTTCGTTTTGTGTTTGGATTCTGATAGATTGTAGAAATATTTCTACTGGTAGAACTGTGTCATGTCCAAAGGTAAGGCGAAACAGCATAGTGTTGGTTGCTTCCTTTGGGGAAGTTCGATAAGCCCATATAGTTTGGTCTAAGGTCTTATGCCAACCTTTTGGCTTTCTTCCCATATGTTTCTTAATGAATCCGATGATCACCTTATTTGTAGCTTCGACTTGCCCATTTTCTTGGGCATAGTATGGTATTGAGGTTAACGACTTGAATCCCATTTCTTTTGCAAATTCTTGCATATTTCGACTAATGAACACTAATCCCTGATCCGTTGTTATTGTCTTTGGGATTCTGAACCTGTAAATTATTTGCTTTTGGATGAATTTGATAATACTTTCTTGACCGACAATCAATAGAGGTATCACTTCAATCCACTTAGTGAAATAGTCAATTCCAACTAGGATGTACTTCTATCATTTGGACGTAGCTGGTCGAATCTCACCCACTAGATCCAGTGCCCATCCTTGAAATGGCCACAATTTGATTATAGAGTGCAATTCGCTTGCAGGGACGTGTTCAATGCCTGCATGGACTTGACATTCTTGGAAGCCCTTGGCAAACTCTATACGGTCTTTCAGAATAGTGGGCCAATACATGCCATAACGAAATAATACACATATATGAGGGGTGCTAACACCTCCCCCTTGCATAATCAGCCTCTGTACCTAATATCTCTGCTTTTTTTTATTAGCTTTTGTTTTAAAAACTTCTTTGAGTTTTATTTCGCTCTTTTCCCTTTTCCTTTGGAAATAATTAAGCGCGGTGGCAACTTTAACTAAAATAATGAGTCAAGTTAATCCAATGGCTTTGGTCTTAATTTTTCCCGCTACACTATCAAAGAGCCATGACTACCCGCTTCCATGATATGATACACAAAGAGATTTAGTTTTACGTGGATGACATGATTGCAAAGACCACAACTAGAGAAGAACATGTGGAATACTTATTGAAGTTGTTCCAACGTCTGAGAAAGTATAAGCTTCGTCAGAATCCTAGCAAGTGCACATTTGATGTCCGCTTCGAAAAACTCTTAGGCTTCATTGTCAGCCAAAGAGGTATTGAAGTTGATCTCAACAAAGTCAAGGCTATTCAATAAATGCCTCCACCAAGAACTGAAAAAGAAGTTAGAGGATTTTTTGGACGTTTGAATTACATCTCCAGATTTATCGCTCATATGACTGCAACTTGTGGGTCAACCTTCAAACTTTTCTGCAAGGACGAAGATTACAAATGGACGGACGATTGCCCGAAAGATTTTGATAATATCAAAGAATACTTGATGGAACCTCTTATTTTAATCCCACCAATAGAAGGAAGACCATTGATCATGTATTTGACCATGCTTGAAGATTCTATGGGATGTGTCCTGAGTCAGTATGACGAGTTTAGTTGAAAAGAGTATGCAATTTATTACTTGAGCAAAATATCCAACAAAAAATTCTTTATAAAAGAAGTAACATTTGTATATCTTATTAGTAATCCTTTCTAATAACCATACATTAAAACATATCATTTCGTCTCATTAACTTTCATTTATGGTTTGATTATTCTTTAATATATTTCTAAATTTTTTAAAATATTATTAGAGTATTGCAAGTTAGTCGTCATACCGACTCTAAGATTTCAAAAAAAGCAAGACATATCAAAAGTCAAAGATCAAAGTAATACGAAATGAATGGAAATGGAAGGTAACACATGTCACAACTGTTCTATACACTAAAAATAGGTCCAATGGATTTTCATGGACACAAGGCTTCAAAAATAAAACAAAAAAGTTATAAAAGAAATTTTGTTCCATTACCTTGGCAATGTCAATTGTTGAAGATATTCCAAATGATATTCAGATGAATATAATATGCAGGGTTGCTTCTCAATCCATTTTTGACTTGTTACATTTTAAGGCGACATGCAAGACCCTTTATAATGTAGTAGAAGAACAAGAAGTGTACAATGATGTAAATGTCATAGATGATATTCATTTGTATCAATGGGTGGTAAATTATACTCATGATGAAGCAAAATTAAATTTTGAAGGAAGAATGCAAGAGAGTCAAAATAGTGAAATCTTATTGAGAGACTCAATAGCAATAATGGAAAATGGTGTGAAAAATCACCAAAATTTGAAGAATATTTAAGAAAATTTAAAGGTAGGGGCCAAAAAAGGACACCCCTCGTGCACTTATTTGTTTGCGCTATTACTCATTATACAAGGACGTGAAGATTCAAGACCAATGGCCATTAAACTTCTCATACAACTGCAAAATGGATTGTACTTCACATTATGTAGGAAAACATATACAAATACTTTAATTTGAGGTATATAGGATTAAGAAAAAGGCAAGAAGAAGAATTACTATCCTTGTGTAAGTCTAAATTTACATGCAATGGATGTAGATACACATTTGAAGATTTGGAAATTAAATGGTGCACGGATGAATTTGATATTAATTACAAAAACGTTTGTCCATTATGTAGGATAGATTTGGAATTAGAATGGTTATGTCGAAAGTTGTTTTGCTTAATTCATTTAGTATAAGTTTATTATATATTTTCTTTATCTGGGAGGTAAGAAAAACTACACTGTGGAATATTTTATTTGTAACATTTTACTGATAACATATTTCAATAATTGTTTCATCATTGTCATTAATATTTTTTTCCAAATACTATTAGTTGTGTTATTCTTGCAACAAGTTCCTAATTTGATAATGAAGTATTTTAATTGTTAAAATTTGATGTATTCTTTCTTTTTCAAATTTTAAAAAAATTTCAATTTTTTGTTTAAAAAATTAGGTATTTCGATCATGGATTTTTAGTTAGAATTAAAATTTAAAATTTATAGTCATATAATACTTTTAACTTATTTGTTTTCATTTTCATGAAGAAATATTACAAATTGTTGTTTGTGTTTTGATTTCTTTGAGAGATAGGTATATTATTTTTAATAGATATTCTTTTGGGTTTTAATATAATAAAATAATAATAGATTAGAAAACTTATTATTATTTATGATTATATTAATTCGACTAAATAGATAGTAGCCTAGAAAATTAAGTTCCATTAATATTTTTTGAACAATCTAATTTAATCTAACCTAGTGTTTATAAACTAATTAAGTTCTTTTCATGTTACTATATAAACTCTTAATTTTTTTTTTGCATATATTTATATGTTAAATATTAATATACATTATATACTAAAAATATATAATGTTACATGTGAGTATAAAAGTTTTGGATATACATGTGAGAATTAAAAAAAAAAACTAAATAAAAAAATCTATTGGCAAAGAATGTTACGGACTATCAAACTTATATGAGTCAAATTTATAATTAACACTTATAAGTCCTATCTTATTTTCTTTAATTAATAATTTTATTTTTAATTTAAATAAATTATGAATTTTAAGAGATTTTTGTTTCTTTCTAATGACTATATTTTTAAATTTACAACAGAGAGTCTACATTGTTTGAGAAAACCCCTCAAATCATTTTCTTATTTACCCAATAAAAACTTGTTTTACAATCTATATCAATATACTTTCGCATATAATTTTTAAGTGAAAAATTGAAAAAATGAGAGTGACTTCTTTTGATATTTGTTTGATTGAAATCAAAATCTTGAAATATATTATTTTCTTGTTAACTATTTAGACCATATTTTCTAATTCTTAGAAAATCTTATTCTATTTTTATTCCCAACATGCAGAAGTGCAAAACCAATTAACATAGAAACTTATAAAATATCTTATTGTACACCAAACACTTTTCATAAGAAAAGTATACCTTTAACTAATCATCATAACATAACACTAATGTTATGAGGTGTAATTTCAAAGCCTCCAAAATATAAAATATAATAACATCTACAAAAGAAAAATATGAAACTTTTTAAAATAAGAGATATCACAATAAAATACACTAAAAATAATTCTTATTTCAAATATTTGTAATATTGTTTTTTAAAATTTTATAAAACATATTAAAAAATTAATTAATTACATAGATTAAATTCAAATTGAGGAATCTATCTTTTAAAAAAAAATGATGTTATTTTTATTCTAGAACTTGCTATATAAAACATCATTTATGTAAATATCCGAGAGTAAATAATGTTAAAAATTAGTAAGTTAAAGTATAAAAATAAAATACACAATAAATTTGTTAAATTTTTTTTATTCTAGTAAAATAGTAGCTACACATTAAAAACATTAAAAACGTTTTAGTGAAATTGATCAAATCATTTTTAAAAAAAATTTAATTCAAACTTGGGAAAGTATAATATATTGTTTAATTAATTTTTTTATTGATATTATTTATTGTATTTTATAATAGTATTGTTAAATACATGAGAAATCATTATATTTATTGTTTTGTTGTCATTTTGTGTAATCAAATATAATCAATGTGTAGAGCATGAAAAGATGAAAATTTTAGGATACTATTTGTTTTTTATAACTTATAAAGAATGTAATTTTTTTCTGGTTTTATACCACCGGTTTAGTCCGGTTCGGAGGCGAGTTCTGGCATCAAGTGGTTCCATCCCCTCCCGATCGCAGTTGCGGGAGATTGAACCGTGGTTCTCCCTACCAAGTCCAGCGACAATCACCACTGGACCAACTAACGATTGGTAATGTAATATTTATTTATTACTATACAATTTTTAATCGTAAAACAATATTGAAGAAACCTCTCACTTTATATCATCCTGTCATTTCATAAAACAAATCTATACAGTATTTGAATTAAGTCCATATTTGACTAATTGAAAAATTAATTTTCTATAAATTGTTCTTTATTTCTGTAGCAACCTGCCTAAAAATTTAACTTAGAGAGTCGCCACCTATTCTGAAGGGCGAATAGGAAACCCTACGCAGTTAAGAGATCGGGGTAAGTTATTATAATCAGGTTGAGGGAAGGTGTTAGGCACCCTCAACCCTTTCCTATGGCTTTGAATCTAAGGTAACAGTTTATGGCTAAAATATTTAGGTTTTATAGCTAAGGAGGTGAATAGGGGGAAAATTGAGATTTTAGGGTGGGGGACTCGCCTTGTTGCCAAGTGCCTACGTATCTCCTTATGGAGAATCAGAGTCAACGTAGTTCGGGCACAGAGTTGTACGCCTTAGAATTGAATTTGATTATGGGGGGGTTTGAAGTTGTTTTGATGTTGTTTTGAAATGCGAAGTTCGAAGGTATTTTGAATTACCTTATCGTAGTTGTGAACATCACAGTGTTTGAAAGGATGTAAATCCGTAGTATCGTGGTTTAGTGTTTTAGATGTGGTTTTGGGCGTACAACCCTGCTTTAATATGGCACTGTTAGATGCGGTGATCAATAGATTTGATCAGTATAGCTAACAGATTAATGGGCATTGCTGGTTACTCAGATCGATAGATTGATCGTCGCGGGCAGCAAATTGAATGTGTTTTAGATTTATAATTAATCTTTATCTCTCGTCTAATGCGACTAATAGATTTAGTCGGGTCGAGGAAAGAATTAAATAAGAGTTAATGTTTTATTGTTTTATCTCTCGTCTAATGCGACTAATAGCTTTAGTCGGGTCAAGGAGAGAATTAAGCCAGAATTAGTTAAATTAACATTAATTCGATTAAATTTACTTCTCGTCAATGCGACTAATAGGTATAGTCGGATCGAGGAGAAAATTATATTAATCCTGAATTAATATTAATTTGTTTGCTTTATTTTAAAAGAGTGTATTTGAATTATAGTTAATTATCTTAATCAATAGGTTTGATTAAAACAAATAACTAATTAAACTTTTAATTAGAATTTTTAACATTGTTTAATCCTATTATATTTTGTATTATTTTTATATTTTATATATAAACAAAATGATGTAACTAACATTGAAATAGTTTGAAAATATGATTAAATAACTTTTTAAGTGCTCATTTTTAATGATAAAGATCACATGAGTGATTGACCACACACCATGACTAATAATATATTCTCTCTCACGTGAACTACTGTAGTTTTCTTTTTCTCTTCTACACATATCACATCTATACACCATGTATTGCACATACAATGAAATGATAGCATTCCCACCACACATTAACATATGGATTAAACCAAAACAACATATACCAGTATGAAAACAAAAACAAAAACACAGAGTGAAAAGTAAAGAGAGTAAAACGTGAAGACGAAAAGAAATAACTCTAACCGGGGATGATAGCGGTCCTCGTACGGCGGATGTCTGAGACGGTGGTTGCTCATGGCTGCACGGAGGGCCAGCATCGGCGGTACCTCGTCGAAGGTTTTGCGATTGCGTGAATTTCGATCGGAACAGTGTCGTGGTGATTGTCTCCGATGGAAGGGGTCGGCTCCGGCGTGGATCTCTTGCGACGGAGTTGAGAGTGGCTTTGCGATTCGCGGTTCCATCGGAGGAGTGATGACTGGAGATTGGTGGTGATGAGTCGCGGCCGTATCGGTTGCGTTTTCACGGTGATGCTTCCTTTATTTTTACCACCTGTAAGACACAAAAAGAAAGAGTTGTTCTGGAAAACAAAATATGGTTGAAGATCTGGTTTGTGTCAATGATGATTGTGTGAGAATGTTGGAATTGGTTCGGAGCATTAGAATGGTTGCTGTGAAAATATGGTAAATATGTGCGTGAAAGGCTTCGGTGGAAATTTGTTCATGTGTGAGGTGAACACCAAACTTTTTTACTGTGGATAAGAAGAAGTATGTACATGCTGGTTATCACAAGGGTTAGCAAAAAATTATGTTCGAAAAAAAATAATAAAAAAGGTTAGTTTTTGTATGAGAATTTGTACGTGTTGACTCTAGGTTAGTGGATGGAGTTGGCCTCCCCTAATGTGTACAAAAATGTTCCATTTATATTAGTCAAATTAGGGTTTTCTAATCTAATGGGCCTATTGCCCAACTAATTAATTTAATAAAAATAATAAAAGGATAAAAATCCTAATAATACTAATATTAAAATTAATAGTAATGATTCTAATTATATTAATATTAAATAATAATATTTGTTAGTTAATAGAATTGCAATGGATAATAACAGTTAATAAAATTACCATAATAACCAAAAACAAAAAAATGTTAGTAAAAGCAATTATATTCAAAAACAATAGAACCCTTGTGGTAATTGGGCCCAATTGTTTAGATCCCAAAACACCTGTTAATTACGCCCTTGTTTTAACTCAACCTGATTTATAAGAGAGCGAGTTTGACAATAGAAATGTCAAACCCTATGGCTCTTAATTCTGAACCTTGATGGGTTAACGGACGTAGATTCGATCGGGCAAATTTTGGGGTATGACAGCTGCCCCTGTTCAATCTTCTTAAACCTGAAGAGTTAGATAGGCACGTCTGCCTATCGTGATCTAAAAGGTAGAAGATGATTGAACACTGAAATGCCCTGAAATTTGCCTTTGTTGGGAAAGAATTTCGCAGGAAATGGGCTTAAAGATGCCATCCAAGGTAAATGCCGTTTTCCAGAGTGTGGAGCAAACGCTTTTGAAAGGAACCATTGTGTCTTGGTTGTAGCACGGCCTAGAAAGGCAACCTGAATTTTATGCAATGTTATGATGCATGCGATGTATGATGCAGTGAACTTCTCAAAACAAATGAGAGTGATGTATGCATATGCACTATGTATGAATGAGGTATGTTAGTTGACTGATGCATGATTGTTAGCTATGTTAGTTGCAGTTAGTAACTTTGGAAAAGAAAAATAGAACCTTGTTTGTTATTGATGAAATTTTGAAGAAGATCACTGCCGAGGGACTAACGTGATAAACCCAATTGAAGAACTGTTTGAGAAACCTTGTGATCAGGAAAATAGATCCCTATTTGCAAAGAGACGTAGCTTTATATCACTGCCAGGGGACTAACGTGACAAGACATAACTTACTGCTGCTCAGGGACTAACGCAATAAGTCATGGTTGGGGTTGAAATTGGAATTGAATGTGTCATTATCACTGCCAAGGGACTAATGTGACAAGACGTAACGCGATAGGTTACAATTTGGTTTGAAATTGCCGTTATCACTGCCGTGATAAGACGTAACGCGAGGGTTACGATTTAGTTTGAAATTGCCGTTATCACTGCCGTGATAAGACGTAACGCGAGGGTTACGATTTAGTTTGAAATTGCCGTTATCACTGCCGTGATAAGACGTAACGCGAGGGTTACGATTTAGTTTGAAATTGCCGTTATCACTGCCGTGATAAGACGTAACGCGAGGGTTACGATTTGGTTTGAAATTGCCGTTATCACTGCCGTGATAAGACGTAACGCGATAGGTTACGATTTGGTTTGAAATTGCCGTTATCACTGCCGTGATAAGACGTAACGCGAGGGTTACGATTTAGTTTGAAATTGCCGTTATCACTGCCGTGATAAGACGTAACGCGAGGGTTACGATTTAGTTTGAAATTGCCGTTATCACTGCCGTGATAAGACGTAACGCGAGGGTTACGATTTGGTTTGAAATTGCCGTTATCACTGCCGTGATAAGACGTAACGCGAGGGTTACGATTTAGTTTGAAATTGAAATTGGAATGTGATAGGAATAGGCTTTGAAATGGGATTTGAATAAGGTTGGAATAGGGTTGAAAATAGGATTTGAAATGGGATTTGGGTTTGCAAATGAAAATTTGGCTTTTGTGATATGTATATGCTAATGCTATGCATGTATGCTAATGCTGATGCAATCTCATGGTTTTATCTCCTCAAACCCTTTGAACTTGGTTATTCCATGCTTGCACTTATACCCTGACTATGCTTATGCTGGCTTTGTAATGTTTATGTATGCTTATGCATATGCGTATGCTTGGTTGACGTAATGAGTGGAACGAAGTAATGTCTTCTGTAAGATTACCCGAAAAAGGTCTTTTGAATGGATGTGAATGTTTGTCTTGAAGAAGACCACATAAAGAGTTACGGTGTAATGTATCAACCAATGTATGTAATGCGTGATTTGTATGTATTTGTGTGATGCTAGTGCGATTTCCCAATACCTGTCTTGTTTGAGCTCGGAAGATCGTAGTTAGGAGAAAGATTTGTTCGATGTTGTAAAGTGCGAGAACGCCTTTTTCCCTTTTGTTGTGTGTCTTGCGGATTTGATATCCATTTCCCCAGTATTTCATGGAGAAAGATGCTTATGAAGGAAGTGCCCCAGGGAATAGCCTTGTCATATGCTTCGATGTTTAGATTGAAGGGTGTGCCCCTGATCTCCAGGTCATGGAAGGTTATCCATAGTGTTCTATCCTTTGAATTTGAATTCTTCCCATGTCTGACATGCCCCTGTTTGAGATTGCTTTGAGATGTGCCCCAAGTCGATTGAACCTTAGGAAGACTGCCCCTAGTTAATAGGATGTTCGATTGTATGCCCCTGTGCTCCTTGAAATTTTTGCCCCTGTTTAGGAGAACCCCCTAGATGTGGTTCCCCCGACTCCAGGGTCTTTATTAGAAATGATCACCTTTGATTAACCCATTTCGAGATTTCCTCGATGCTAAGTGTATACTCGTAGATGGTGTTGTACTTTTTGAGAAGTAGCTCCAATGGAATGCGTATGCAAGTTTTGAAATCGAAGTCCGTTATGAATTAGGACTGGATGGTTTTGAAAAGAATGCTTGAAGAAGCATAGTGATTAGAAGTAGTTTTAACAAACATAGGAGTCGGTATAACAAATTCCTGCTTAATATGCTTTCGTAGTTAACCTTGCCTCAATTAGGACTTTTAAATGTTGTAACTTGGCCTGGTTCATGTTTTAAGAAACAATGGATATAAGGCTCAAAATTTTATTTATCCCACCCCTTTCTCCTTGATGTTCTCCAGATCCTAAAAATTCGCCTAATCCAATGGATGTGCTTTGTTTGCAAGAGAATCGTTTCAGTTTCGATGTTGAGCAGAAGCCTTAGTAGAGATCCAAACTTTGATGACATATGTTGTGAAGATCCAAGCATTGATGTGAATCTTTGATGGTTTAGCAGTCACAAGATTATCCTTTGTATTTCGCCTTTGTTTTTATCCCTTATTTTTGCATGAGCTAATTATTTTGAATTTAACCCATCGGGATGCCCTAAATTTTGCCTAAGTCATTTTTTCTCTTTCGTGGAATTTTCATTTTGACTTAGCGGGCGCTTTTCTCCTTTTTTCTTTTGAATACCCCTTTTGAGATTAATCTTTGGATATTGAATGTTGTGACTGCTATGTTGATTTTGATTCGCAAGCTTCACCTTTGATATTTCCTCTATCTTGAATGATGTAATGAGGAAGAAGATTGTTGTGAATGTCATTTCCATTACTTCCTCAATCTTTGATGAATGCGAGGAAGAAAATATGCTTGAATCTTTGCTTTGCTTGATCCTTTGCTTGGATTGAGTGATTCTCTTGACAACCAAAGTACGCCATTGAATTAATCGAAATCTACCCTGCCCCTGGTTAAAATCAAGGTCTATTTGAAAAGTAGAAACAAACTCCAACTCCTGGCTCGAGGGGGGTAACGAGGGATTAACATCCTTATATCTCCACTGTTTAGGAATTGAAGCAATGCCTGTACATCCTCGGCTCGGTCTTACCTTGAAAGCATATGTGTAGCTGGACTTAGTCATTTGTATTCGTCATTCTCCCTCAAGTTTGTTAATAATTCTAAAAATAGAAGTGTGCGACTAGAAAGTCGTAGTAGTGAGCGAATGAAGCAAATGAATTGATTCCAAAACTTGTGTAGTCATCCCATTAGAGTTGCTAATCCGAAGGTACCACTTTTATCCTGAATAACACTTAGCGATCGTAGGGGTTGAAATTGTGAGCACGGTAAACACCTATTGATCCTAGGGATAATCTCCTTTGTAGATCCACTGACCTTGTTTCACTCCTTAGATTTTTAAACTTGTAGAAGTGAGGGCAACCTCGAACTTTCTTCGGACATGTCATACTGGCGGGAATAAATCGTTAGCGGTGGGTTTTCGTCATATCGGAACTTCATGAGTTTCCTTTGACTGAACCTCTTTTGCTTTCCCTAAGGATAGTATCACCTATGACCTTTTTGTCCCTTGGTGAGGAGTTAACACAGGTCGCCTTCCCTCCATCGTAGTTATGCATCTTTGTTCAGAGTATTGCCCCAGTTGGACTGACCCTTGCCCCCAGGTTATCGTAGAGCGTCCTTGAAAGTTTGATATGTTCTAAGATGGACCCCTTTATGATTAGATACATCTTGAGTGTATCTATGAGGGAACTCTTTGTTGAACTAATCTTTGCTCGATGAAAACCTTTATTGTATTTGTAATCCTGTTATGACAAGGCATGGACATGCGGTCGGCATGGTGAAAGACATCCTCTCTTTTTTAGTAATACTAAGGTCATTCTCAATTTATCCTCCTTTCTCCATAGTTTACGATCCTTTTTCTTTGCGAGTATCAGGAAATCGGCTAGCGCGGTAAGTGTGGATGCGGGTGAAGATGCAAATGTAAATGTATGATTGCATAAAAATGCAAATGCATGGGTATGCGAGAGACTCCTTGTATTATAAATCCTTGTATGCAATGCAGACGTGTGATGTGTAATCCTAGGGATAGCCTTAAAGGCGACACTTAGACCCTTGTGGAATCTTTGCAAGATAGATGTTGTGACACGCCAAGGGAAATCCCTTAGATTAGGGAGTATGTGGAAGGTAGCGGCTGGTGACCATTCAAGACAGTCACCAAGTCTCATGGCCATCGAGAGGCCAATCAACGTGTACCAATGAATTTGTCCCTCGTGGGAAGGTTCTCTATGCGGAACACAACCTATCTAAGGACGATATGGACGAAGAGAAATCCCTACAGGCTAGGGATGAAAGACGTAGAGATGGGAATCCAAACCCTACAAGTTAGAGGGTACGCGGGAATAAGCATGGAGTGACCGTTCAGGACAGTCACTAGTTTTCATAGCCATCGAGAGGCCAATCGAACTCATGCTAACGAGGTGGTCCTTCGGGGAAGGACGTGTCGTTGTGAAAACACATGGATGTAACAGAAAATCCCTATATGCTAGGGAGTACGTAGGCGTAAGCACGGGGTGACCGTTCAAGACAGTCACTGAATCGCATGGCCATCGAGAGGCCAATTGGCGTGTGTTAACAAAGATGTCCTTCGTATGAAGGATGCATCTTTAGAAATATAATCCCTACAGGCTAGGGAACGCGTAGATGTAAGCACATGGTGACTGTTTAAAGTAGTCACTGGATCGCATGACCATCGAGAGGTCAATCGACGTGTGTAGACGAAGATGTCCTTCGTGGGAAGGACACGTAGTTGTAATAATACAAGGATATATAAGGAAAGTCCCTATAGGCTAGGGAATGCGTAGATACAGGCGCGGAGTGACCGTTCATGACAGTCACTAAGTTTCATGGCCATCGCGAGGCCAATCAACGTGCATAAATGTAGATGTCCTTCGTGGGAAGGACATGGTTTTGGAAATAGGGTCCCTGCAGGCCAGGGAACGCGTAGATGTACCTGCAAAAATTAAACTCAAGACATTCGCAGTATATAAATTGCATATATAATAAGCACGTAAGCACATAAGCCCTAGGTTCATAGGTCCGACGTAACGGCTTAGGGTGTCTACCCTTCCCATTGGTATGTTCTAGAAGGTCTCATGGGGTCGTTCGTAGCCGCCGAGACTCTTTGTCTCTTTGGATTTTTAGAACAACTCATTTATCCATGAGGTTCGAGTTTTAGGGGTAGGTTCCCAGAGAGATCAGCCAAATACCAAGTCTAGCCCTCAACAAGGTCGAGCCTCGTATCAGACTTTTCCGAATATTCAACCCACTCTGAGTGGAATTATAATAAGACTCGTAGGCGATGTAATTCCCCTCTGGTCATTATTATAATTCCCACGCTTAGGCTTAACAACATTTTATATAAACCAAAAGGATGCAGTAAAATAACAAATATTCAGATAAACAAATATTCAATTAAATTACTGTAAATAAATAAAATGACTGTAAATAAACGCAATTGTGAATAAATAAATAAATAAATAAAAATCTAAATATATATAAAACCCTAAACCCTAAAATGGCAAGTAAGCCAAACCCTAAAAAATTCGCCAAAACCTAAAAAAGTTTGCCAAAACCTAAACCCTGTCAAAACCTAGGAGCATAATAATTTACAGTTTTGTTATCACTAATCCCCAGCAGAGTCGCCAGCTGTAGCAACCTGCCTAAAAATTTAACTTAGAGAGTCGCCACCTATTCTGAAGGGCGAATAGGAAACCCTACGCAGTTAAGAGATCGGGGTAAGTTATTATAATCAGGTTGAGGGAAGGTGTTAGGCACCCTCAACCCTTTCCTATGGCTTTGAATCTAAGGTAACAGTTTATGGCTAAAATATTTAGGTTTTATAGCTAAGGAGGTGAATAGGGGGAAAATTGAGATTTTAGGGTGGGGGACTCGCCTTGTTGCCAAGTGCCTACGTATCTCCTTATGGAGAATCAGAGTCAACGTAGTTCGGGCACAGGGTTGTACGCCTTAGAATTGAATTTGATTATGGGGGGGTTTGAAGTTGTTTTGAAGTTGTTTTGAAATGCGAAGTTCGAAGGTATTTTGAATTACCTTATCGTAGTTGTGAACATCACAGTGTTTGAAAGGATGTAAATCCGTAGTATCGTGGTTTAGTGTTTTAGATGTGGTTTTGGGCGTACAACCCTGCTTTAATATGGCACTGTTAGATGCGGTGATCAATAGATTTGATCAGTATAGCTAACAGATTAATGGGCATTGCTGGTTACTCAGATCGATAGATTGATCGTCGCGGGCAGCAAATTGAATGTGTTTTAGATTTATAATTAATCTTTATCTCTCGTCTAATGCGACTAATAGATTTAGTCGGGTCGAGGAAAGAATTAAATAAGAGTTAATGTTTTATTGTTTTATCTCTCGTCTAATGCGACTAATAGCTTTAGTCGGGTCAAGGAGAGAATTAAGCCAGAATTAGTTAAATTAACATTAATTCGATTAAATTTACTTCTCGTCAATGCGACTAATAGGTATAGTCGGATCGAGGAGAAAATTATATTAATCCTGAATTAATATTAATTTGTTTGCTTTATTTTAAAAGAGTGTATTTGAATTATAGTTAATTATCTTAATCAATAGGTTTGATTAAAACAAATAACTAATTAAACTTTTAATTAGAATTTTTAACATTGTTTAATCCTATTATATTTTGTATTATTTTTATATTTTATATATAAACAAAATGATGTAACTAACATTGAAATAGTTTGAAAATATGATTAAATAACTTTTTAAGTGCTCATTTTTAATGATAAAGATCACATGAGTGATTGACCACACACCATGACTAATAATATATTCTCTCTCACGTGAACTACTGTAGTTTTCTTTTTCTCTTCTACACATATCACATCTATACACCATGTATTGCACATACAATGAAATGATAGCATTCCCACCACACATTAACATATGGATTAAACCAAAACAACATATACCAGTATGAAAACAAAAACAAAAACACAGAGTGAAAAGTAAAGAGAGTAAAACGTGAAGACGAAAAGAAATAACTCTAACCGGGGATGATAGCGGTCCTCGTACGGCGGATGTCTGAGACGGTGGTTGCTCATGGCTGCACGGAGGGCCAGCATCGGCGGTACCTCGTCGAAGGTTTTGCGATTGCGTGAATTTCGATCGGAACAGTGTCGTGGTGATTGTCTCCGATGGAAGGGGTCGGCTCCGGCGTGGATCTCTTGCGACGGAGTTGAGAGTGGCTTTGCGATTCGCGGTTCCATCGGAGGAGTGATGACTGGAGATTGGTGGTGATGAGTCGCGGCCGTATCGGTTGCGTTTTCACGGTGATGCTTCCTTTATTTTTACCACCTGTAAGACACAAAAAGAAAGAGTTGTTCTGGAAAACAAAATATGGTTGAAGATCTGGTTTGTGTCAATGATGATTGTGTGAGAATGTTGGAATTGGTTCGGAGCATTAGAATGGTTGCTGTGAAAATATGGTAAATATGTGCGTGAAAGGCTTCGGTGGAAATTTGTTCATGTGTGAGGTGAACACCAAACTTTTTTACTGTGGATAAGAAGAAGTATGTACATGCTGGTTATCACAAGGGTTAGCAAAAAATTATGTTCGAAAAAAAATAATAAAAAAGGTTAGTTTTTGTATGAGAATTTGTACGTGTTGACTCTAGGTTAGTGGATGGAGTTGGCCTCCCCTAATGTGTACAAAAATGTTCCATTTATATTAGTCAAATTAGGGTTTTCTAATCTAATGGGCCTATTGCCCAACTAATTAATTTAATAAAAATAATAAAAGGATAAAAATCCTAATAATACTAATATTAAAATTAATAGTAATGATTCTAATTATATTAATATTAAATAATAATATTTGTTAGTTAATAGAATTGCAATGGATAATAACAGTTAATAAAATTACCATAATAACCAAAAACAAAAAAATGTTAGTAAAAGCAATTATATTCAAAAACAATAGAACCCTTGTGGTAATTGGGCCCAATTGTTTAGATCCCAAAACACCTGTTAATTACGCCCTTGTTTTAACTCAACCTGATTTATAAGAGAGCGAGTTTGACAATAGAAATGTCAAACCCTATGGCTCTTAATTCTGAACCTTGATGGGTTAACGGACGTAGATTCGATCGGGCAAATTTTGGGGTATGACAATTTCACAATGGAAAGTTATTTAAAACATTACATTAATTTGAAAAATACCAGAATATTTTTAACAAAACATGAAAGGGCTTATACATATGTAATTTATTTTTCCACCATTTCCAACTACCTTAATTTCATTCTCTCTTTGTTTTTAGTTTAAAGTCATTTCATTTTACTTCAGCATTCTCTAGGCTAGAGGTAGTCGTAGATAACACATCTCAAATCGACATTATCACAGAATGTCAAAGATTTACTTCATCTTTCGATAATAGTTACGCTCCCTTTTGAGTTCATAAAAAAAATTGTTGACTCCCAACTAAACTCTTCCCACAATTTCGATATATCAACAAATCCATAAAATTATCAAATATTCACACAAAAAGATATCCTTGCAGGTCTACCTAGCGCCCTCACCTCATATTTATCTCAGAATATGAACACACTTTAATGTACTTCAACCTTTACCCGATTTTTATCCTACAACTTTTAAGGTCACTCTATTCGTTGTATACAATATTTTTTTCTTTGTTGAATAACATGATTTATATTTATTTATTTTTCAATATTCCCAGAGTATATGTATAATTATAAATTATATTGAGTACTCATTTTATACTATTTTCTTCATCTGGTGTTGGAAATCCACTGAAACCTATGATGAGTTTCTATCACAATAACAATGAAAAAAAAGAAATTTAAAGAAGAAAAGAGAATAGGGTTTCTGCAGAGTAACTCTTGCCCACAAACTGTGGAAAACTTTATTATTTACTTGCAACTGCAAATTCTGTGGATACAACTCAGTTGACTTGATTACATAATAATGAGGGTTACTCCCTATTTATAGATTTAGGTTAGTTTGCTCCCTAAGTCAAAACCCAAAACTATAAGAGCCTAAAATACTTATTTTAGAACTAAATCAAATTTAATATATTTTAAATCTAAATTAAACATAGCTAGATCTTAAACTAATATGTGTGTAACAAATTGTTTCCACACTTCTAAATAAAACAAATCTTTTCGACACTCCCTTGTCTCTGTCGAGCAAACATGCACAAAGAGAAGCAGCTATGTACTCTGCTTTTCATGTTGATAATGCCACTACTGGTTCCTTCTCGAACTCCAAGTAACCGGTGCACCACCTAACATAAACACATAACCAGCTGTGGATTTTTGATCCTAAGCATCACTACACCAACTCGAATCAGTGTATACCACTAACTTGCGTTCTTTTCCTTTATCAGTTGCAGCAAAACAAAGTGCCATAGTTGAGAGTTCCTTTCAGATACCTCAGTATCCTCTTCGCCGTTGCTAGATATGATACCTTTGACTTTTGCATGAATCTACTTATCATACCTACACTGTATGCTAAGTTAGGCCTCGTGTAACAAAGGTATCTTAACGACCCAATAAGTCTTTTGTATTGGGTTGGGTCGACATCATCTTCATCTGGGTTCTTCGATAGTTGCAATCTTGTTTCAGCAGGTGTCGAAGTCGAATTGCATTCTTCCATCTCAAATATCTTAAGAATTTCATTTGCATATCTTCGCTGATGCATCATTAAGCATATACTACTATTGTAGAATTCGATGCCAAGGAAATATGAAATGTCACCCAGATTAGACATTTCAAATTCCTTGCTAAGATCACCTTTGAAGTCTTTGATCTCACTTTTGCAGCTACCTGTTATCAACAAATCATCGACATAGAGGCATAGTATAAGCAATTTATTATTACTTCTTCTTACATATACTTGATTGGTCACCATTTCTATTAAGTTATGTCTTTCATCCGGCACAAATTCATCATCTCGGTAACACATTCAGTTGTTTTATTGCTTTTTAAGTTAAGTTTATCATATTTATTCATTTATAGTATTGCATTGCATTTGGTTTAAAGTTTATGTCAAAAGATCCTCTTTATGCCTTTGTTTGGTAGTGTTAGTGTTGTAGGTTGATGCGTGTGATCAGAGGAACTAATGACAGGATTTGAGGGACTCCAGAAGGCTGAAAGATGGGAATTGTTGAAGAATCATGACATCAACACGGGCACCCGTGTACATCAACACGGCCCGTGTTGAAAACTTCAGGAAAGAAGTGAACGAGCTGAAAACAGTGGATCAACACGGGCACCCGTGTTAATCAACACAGCTCGTGTTGATAGGTCTGGGCAGAATTTCAACCTTACGTCAGTCAGTGAATCAACACGGGCACCCGTGTTAATCAACACGGCCCGTATAGATGGATGCAGACAGAAACTTCACTTTTTGATCTGTTTCAATATGTCCTGTCATTAAGGGTACTTTGGACTTTTTGCAGACACTGAGACTGATGCTAATACTATTTAAACAAAGTTTGTGTAAGGAGAGAATGACTTTTGACAGATTAGAGAAAAGAATACAATAGAAGATTGGAGAAAACAAGGGTTTGGGAGAGAAGAAGATCTTCATGAACGGAAGCAATTGAAAATTCAATCTCCTCCAATTTCTTGTAATGTCTTTATTCATTATTGTGTTTTCTTTGATTACTATGAGTAGCTAAACCCCCCAATGCTAGTGGGTGGCTCTGATTTCACTTTGTAATAACTCTGAGTTTGCAATTGCAATAACAATCATGTTTTTCATTGTTGATTTATTCTCTTGATGTTTCTAATGCTTTTCCTTTCGGACAAATCGGAATTGATGTATGATTATCGTTTAGGTTGGACCACCATTAATAATGCTTTCATGAGAATATGCTATAATTGATATTACCTAGGACTAGGATTACCTTATAGTAACCGAATATTCTTGATAACTTAATTGCTTGATTTCATCGTAAATTTCTAAGGACTTAGGGTTTAGGATGAAGGATCAAAGGTTTTTTCACTAAGGACTTAGAATCAAACAACCTTAAGAACCGATAATTGATTATTGAAAATAAGTTGTTGCAATAGAGATTTCAGAGTTGTTACATTGTCAATCATCCACTATCCCTAGCATGTTACTCATATTTATTAAAAAGTCAATTTCATTTACTGCTTATTCTGTTTTTCGCTAAGTGATAATCACCAAACAACACCCAATTGAAGTTTTTGTTTAATTGAACCTTGAATTGAACTCATTATTCCTGCGCAGTCCCTGAGAACGATACGGGGAATTTTCCCTATTATTACAAGAGGCAAAATAGTACACTTGCTATTTTACCGATCAAGTTTTTGGCGCCGTTGCCGGGGACTGCCATAATATTGAGTTTAAGTTGAGTTCAATTAGAATTTTGTTGCTCTGCGACTAAAATTTTATCTTCTGCACTTTTTATTTTTTTTAATTCTAATATTTGTCTAATCTGTGTATGCGAGGTAAGGCCTCAGCTGAATTTCTTTTTGACGCAGAAAGTGAAAGAACCTTGCACGCAAGGCGTAGACAAGCTCGTCAAGAGAAACTGGAATCCGAAGAATAAGTTGTGATAGTTCATTCAGATTCTGAAAGTGAAGAGGAAGTTATGGGCGAGAATCTACCTCCACCTGAGAGACTTCTCGGTGACTATGGTGCTACAAACACACCGGGTGGTAGACTAACAATTGTCAACCAACCGGTAAATACGGCCAATTTTCAATTGCATCCAAGCACCATCACTCAGCTCGAAAGAAAGCCTTTCACCGGAAAGGTTAATGAAGATGCAAACAAGCACTTGCAGAGATTTCTAACCATGATTACGACTTTAAAAATTGAAGGGCATACAGAAGAGGCGAAGAAGCTGAGAATGTTCCCGTTCACCTTGGCCGAAGAAGTAAAAGAGTGGTTCTATTCCCTCCCAGCAGGAAGTATCACATCGTGGGAAAAGATGGAAAAGTCCTTCTTGAATGAGTATTTTCCAGTGTCAGTCTTTCTACGAAAAAGGTATGAAATTCTGAATTTTAAGTAGAAGGAGGGTGAACCTTTGGGAGATTCCTACAAAAGATTCAAGAGGATCCTCATAGCATGCCCAACTCATAACATGGATCATACTGAATAGATGCAAGTGTTTGTTAATGGGCTCAAAATAAAGACAAAGCAGTTGATCGATACTGCAGCCGGTGGCTCAACGAATTTCTCAACAACCACTGGTATTAAGAAGATCATTGAAGCAATAACTGCAAATGAGCATCTAGAGTTGTATGACAGGTGTGCTAACAAACCTGAGGGAAGAATTGATCTGAAGTTGGAGACTTCTAAAATTCGGGTTGAAGATGCGATAGCCGCAGAAGTTGAAAAGAAATTGAAGGCTATGAATATAGGTACACAACAGGTGGCTCAAGTTCAACAAGCTCAACCTGTCAGCTGTGAATTCTGTAATGGTCCTCACCAAACTGTATACTGTGTTTCTACTCCCAAGCAGATTGAAGAAATCAAATTCCTAAGGCAAAACAGTCCTTATTCTAACACCTATAATCCAGGGTGGAAGAATCATCCAAATTTTGCTTGGAAAAGATCATCAACAATAAGGCACCCAAAAGGCAGAATGGGAAGTAGCAATTGAAAGATTGGCTGGGCAATGCTCTCAGTTCCAAGAAGAAACAAGAAACAACCACAGAAACACCACCGCCTCAATTAAAAATCTGGAAGTTCAAGTGGGTCAGATAGCATAACATCTCACTCTACAGACACAAGGTACCTTTCCGAGCTCAACTGTGAAAAATCCGAAAGACCAAGAGAAGATTAATGTTGTTACTACAAGGAGTAAGAAAGTGGCAAAATCGGAAAAAGAAAAAGAGGAAATAGATGATCCCTTGGTTATTGAGGTATATTTGGAGATAAGAGAGAATGTGAAAGAGCCCGAAATTGTGATACCACCGGTTAAGCCACTTGAAGAGAAAAAAAAGAAAGTTGCTAAACCGGAAATCAAGCTACCTTTTCCTTCTAGAGTGACAAAGAAGAATTCAACAGAAAAGGATTTTGAGAAGTTTGCAGCCTTGTTTAAAAAATTATAGGTTAATATACCTTTCTTTGAAGCACTTGAGCACATGCCTTTGTACAAGAAGTTTATGAAGGAGGTTATCGGTAAAAAGATACCAGTGGGGGGAGAACCAGAAATTGCAACTGAAAAGTGTAGTATAGTCTTTCCAGCAAGGAAGATCCCCATCAAGAAGAAAGACCCTAGAGCGGTGGCAATACCATGCATCATCAAGAACATAATGTTTAAAAAGGTACTCATTGATTCTGGTTCTAGTGTGAGTTTAATGCTACTATCTATCTTTAAAAAGCTTGAATTGGGAAAGATAAGTGAAAGTGAGACAAAATTGAAGTTCGCTGATCACACCATTAAGAAATCATATGGGGTAGCTGAAGACGTACTAGTGGAGGTTGATAAGTTTGTATTCCCTATTGACTTCCACATCATGGACATTCCTGTAGATGAAGAAACTCCTATCCTTCTTGGGAGACCATTTTTGTTGACAAGTCGTTGCAACTTTGACATTGAGAAAGGAACTCTGACAGTGAAAGCCTTTAATGAAGAAGTAACCTTAAAGATGTTAGAAGTCAAGAAAAAAAAGTGCATGTGTACATGATCAAGCTTCTGTGGGTACGATCGAAAGTGAGGGAGAATACAAAAGCCCTAAACATCTCCAAGCAAAAGTTTCAAGCATAGCCTCTCTGGTGGAACCAACTCATATAGCTATCAAAAGTCCTAAGAAAGAGCAAGGTGAGAAGAAGAATGTGGGAAGTGAATTGAAGAAAAAAGTTGTCCATACTTTTCATCTTCATGAGTTCTTGGTTGCGGAGGTTAAAAGAACCAAGGTGTGGAAGAGGAAATACCCTCCATAATAAAGGGTAATGGACCGTCGAGCCATGCGACGTTCAACGAAGCGTTTTGTGGGAGGCAACCCACACTTTTAATAAGTAATTTGTCTTTTTGTTTGTTTTATTTTCAGGTAATAAAAGAGGGCGTCTCTAGTGAAAGTTGGGGAGTGCAATACCCTCTATGAGTCACCTCTTGCGAACTCGTTCTGAAACATTGAGGTCAATGTTTAGTTCAAGTGTGGGGGGGGGGGGGGCTTTCTTGCATTTCTTTTGTTTCTGTTTTTATTTTGTTTTTAGCATTTCTATTCGTCTTTAGAATACCATTGTGTTACAGAGTGAGAGATAGTTGTTGGATGAACCTGAGATTGATAGCTAGTGGATGAAAGATACTCCCCATACTTAATCTCCCGAGGCACCCCGGAAGTTGATGCAGCCATGAAATGATAAAATTAAAGGTTGGACGCGATTTGGTAACACCGGACCAAAATGGTTGTATGGTATACCCGAGTCGGAAAAGAAACCACATGACACGAGGAGGCTTCAGAGCTTGTAAGCATAACCAACATGGTGAGAGTACAAAGGCCAAACACTAAAATATCATCATGAGAGTTCAGTCAGGTATGACCTTATCACTCTGATTTTACGTATGTTCTTTTTACACAGCACAACATGAGGACAAACACTGAGGCATGTTGTTTGTTTAATCCTTAGCCTTTCTATCCATCCTTTACTTGATGGTTATCCATTGTGAACCCCGTTGAGCCTTAGCCTTTTTGTTTGAATTGAACCCCTGTTCATCCGTAACTATACACTTCCTACCCTTGTTCGGCATGACTGTTGTAAATTATAAAGTGTGCAAGAAACTAAGTTTGGGGTGACAATTCATAGAAAAAGAGCAAGTGCGTAAAAAGAAATCAAAAAGAAAAAAAAAGAAGAGAAAAGCACTTGCCGTGACTAAAAACTCGAACATGCTCATAGGAAAAAATTGAGTGAAGAAGAATCAAAGTTGAATAAACCCCCAGGTTATTAGTGAGGCACAAAAATGAGAAAAATAACATGAATGCCGAATCCAAAACCCTTTGTTATCCATTCGTTTGTCTATACTACCGTACCTAGGCCCCGTTACAACCCAAAAGACCTCATAAAGTGTGTGGAATCTGTTTGTGTAGTGAAGATAGAGTAAATTCAAAATTAAGAGTTGATATTGCATACTTTGGTACTGTGAGTGCAAACACTTTAACCCTGAGAGTTCTGGTGAGAGTGTGAAAAGTTTGCAGGTAAAGAAGCCCTCTGATGTGAAAGTGTGGTAGATAGTTCGATTCAGGAAACCAAAAGCTTGATTGGGAAGGAAAAATCCAAGTTGCGAAAAACACAGGCTGTGTTGTGGAGAGGAGAAATTCGTGGGTGACCTCTGTTTAGTCTCAATACATTACTTGAGGACAAGCAATGAGATAAGTTTGGGGTTGTGATCGGTCACCATTTCTATTAAGTTATGTCTTTCATCCGGCACAAATTCATCATCTCGGTAACACATTCGGTTGTTTTGTTGCTTTTTAAGTTAAGTTTATCATATTTATTCATTTATAGTATTGCATTGCATTTGGTTTAAAGTTTATGTCAAAAGATCCTCTTTATGCCTTTGTTTGGTAGTGTTAGTGTTGTAGGTTGATGCGTGTGATCAGAGGAACTAATGACAGGATTTGAGGGACTCCGGAAGGCTGAAAGATGGGAATTGTTGAAGAATTAGGACATCAACACGAGCACCCGTGTACATCAACACGGCCCGTGTTGAAAACTTCCGGAAAGAAGTGAACGATCTAAAAATAGTGGATCAACACGGGCACCCGTGTTAATCAACACGGCCCGTGTTGATAGGTCTGGGCAGAATTTCAACCTTACGTCAGTCAGTGAATCAACACGGGCACCCGTATTAATCAACACGGCCTGTGTAGATGGATGCGGACAGAAACTTCACTTTTTGATCTGTTTCAATATGTCCTGTCATTAAGGGTACTTTGGACTTTTTGCGGACACTGAGACTGATGCTAATACTATTTAAACGAAGTTTGTGTAAGGAGAGAATGACTTTTGACAGATTAGAGAAAAGAATACAATAGAAGATTGGAGAAAGCAAGGGTTTGGGAGAGAAGAAGATCTTCATGAACGGGAGCAATTGAAGATTCAATCTCCTCCAATTTCTTGTAATGTCTTTATTCATTATTGTGTTTTCTTTGATTACTATGAGTAGCTAAACCCCCCAATGCTAGGGGGTGGCTCTGATTTCACTTTGTAATGACTCTGAGTTTGCAATTGCAATAACAATCATGTTTTTCATTGTTGATTTATTCTCTTGATGTTTCTAATGCTTTTCCTTTCGGACAAATCGGAATTGATGTATGATTATCATTTCGGTTGGACCATCATTGATAATGCTTTCATAAGAATATGCTATAATTGATATTACCTAGGACTCGGATATTCTTGATAACTTAATTGCTTGATTTCATCGTAAATTTCTAAGGACTTAGGGTTTAGGATGAAGGATCAAAGGTTTTTTCACTAAGGACTTAGGATCAAACAACCTTAAGAACCGGTAATTGATTATTGAAAATAAGTTGTTGCAATAGAGATTTCAGAGTTGTTACATTGTCAATCATCCACTATCCTAGCATGTTACTCATATTTGTTAAAAAGTCAATTTCATTTACTGCTTATTCTATTTTTTGCTAAGTGATAATCACCAAACAACGCCCAATTGAAGTTTTTGTTTAATTGAACCTTGAATTGAACTCATTATTCCTGCGCAGTCCCTGAAATCGATATTAGGAGAATTTTCCCTATTATTACAAGAGGCAAAATAGTACACTTGCTATTTTATCGATCAAGTTTTTGGCGCCGTTTCCGGGGACTGCCATAATATTGAGTTTAAGTTGAGTTCAATTAGAATTTTGTTGCTCTGCGACTAAAATTTTATCTTCTGCACTTTTTATTTTTTTAATTCTAATATTTGTCTAATTTGTGTATGCGAGGTAAGGCCTCAGATGAATTTCTTTTTGACGCAGAAAGTGAAAGAACTCTGCACGCAAGGCGTAGACAAGCTCGTCAAGAGAAATTGGAATCTGAAGAAGAACAACCAACCTGATTCATATGTGCCATATGTGCCAACTATTTCATTTTTGCACTTCATCTGACATATGTGCCAACTATTCATTATTGCTAGACCAACAACCAACCTGATTTTTTCGATCCTGGCAACAGGTGCAAAAACTTCATCAAAGTCGATTCCTTCCTTCTGAAGAAATCCTTTCGCCACGAGCCTTGCTTTGTGTTGAGTTATTTCCCCTTTGGGATTCATTTTCACTTTGTATACCCACTTGACATCAATTACCTTTATTCCTTGAGGAAATTCGACTAGTGACCAAGTGTTGTTGTCTTCGATGGATTTTACTTCCTCATTCATAGCTTTTACCCACTTCGAATCCTTCAATGCCTCAGCTGCATTGACAGGTTCGACATCTGCGTAGAAAACTTAATGTACTATATCACCTTCATCATTGACCACATCATCTAATGTAATCACATAATCTTGCAACCTTACAGGCATGTGTCTTATTCTCTGAGGTCTGCTTTTACTTGGTTGATCTCTAACCTCCTCTTTTCGAACTTCTCTTTCGACTTGAGTTTTTGGTTCTTCGAGTAAGATTCCCACTGAACCTTTCTTGACATTTTCAGTCCAATCCCATTCTTTAAGCTCATCTATGATCACGTCCATGATGATCACTACTTGCTTCTTCACTGGGTCGAACAATTTGTATCCTCCAGTCGAATGATATCCCATTAGGATCATCTGACTCGACTTGTCATCAATTTTTCTTCTCAACTGATCTGGCACATGTCTATATACTATAGATCCATATACTTTCAAATGACTCAAGCTAGGCTTCACACCAGACCCACATTCTTATAGAGTAATTCCTTCTATCTTCTTTGTCAGACATGTGTTCAGAATATATGTTGTGGTCGACATAGATTCATCTAAAACTCCTTAGGTAAATTCTTGTCTTTCAACATACTTCTCACCATATTCATGACAGTTCGAGTCTTTCTTTCCGGAGCTCCATTCAGCTGTGCAATGTAGGGTGGCACCACCTCACGCATAATCCCCTCTTTCTCACATAATCTGTCAAATTCATTCGACACATATTCTCCACCACTATCAGTTCTCAGAACCTTGAGCTTTCTCCCACTTTATCTTTAGACCATCGATTTAAACTTGACAAATACCTCGAACACTTCAATTTTCTTCTTGATCAGGTAAGTCCACAGTTTTCGACTGAAATCATCTATAAATGTAACAAAGTATTTATTACCTTCATTCGAATCAACTTGGATAGGACCACATACATCTGAGTATATGATTTTGAGAATAGCCTTCTGTTGGTCATGTGTGGCAGCAATTTTGGTAAAACTTTCTGATCAGGAAAATTTCTATAGATTGCTTTGACATGTGTGAAAAACAGTCTAGCAATTGTGTTTAAAGATGTCAGAGCAGATGTTGTAACATTGTGTCTTAGACTGAATTGTATGTCAGTTTAAGTTTTAGGGTTTGTTTTATATTAGGTTTTTTCTTTCTTGCTCTTTTTGCGTTAACTCAGGAGGAGTTTTTACACGAGCTAATCCAATAACCTGATTTACAATTGGCCCAAGTCCAAGTTCCGCTGCTGCTTCATAAAGTCTGCACAATCCTAATTATGCCGACACTCAAGCTTTAAGGATTATGTGTGTTCATTGTGTTTAGTTATTGAGTCGGTTGTGAATTGTGATATGCTCTAATACTGGTTTGATATTAGAGTTAGAGTATTTTAGTTCAATTGTATTAGGTTTGCATAGCTATACTATCCCACTTCCATTCAGGAATAAATAACGGTTGCATAGCTCCATACGGCTTCTGATGTTCAATCTTCGACTTCTGGCAAGTCAAACAAGCATAAACAAATTCAGTTATTTCCTTTTTCAATCCACGCCACCAAAACAGCTTATTTATGTCATGATACATCTTGGTAGCACCAAGATGAATACTCAATCCACTATGATGTCCTTCTTCAAGAATGCTCTTCCTAAATTCGGAAACATCAGGAACACAAAGACGAATGCCAAACCTCATTATACCATTCTCATCGATTCTAAATTCACCTCCTTTACCTTGGTTAATCCGAGTCAACTTATCAATCAACTCTACATCAGTCTTCTGACCCTCTCGAATTTCCTCAAGAATACCACTAGTCAGCTTCAGCATACCCAATTTAACACTGTTAGGAGTGTCTTCGCATACTAAACTCAAATCTCTGAATTGTTCAATTAATTCCAATTCCCTCACCATCAACATAGATATATGCAAGGACTTCCTACTCAAAGCATCGACAACAACGTTTGCTTTACCCCGATGGTAATTCAGTCCAAAATCATAATCCTTGAAAAATTCTAACCATCTCCTTTGTCTCATATTTAGCTCTTTTTGATCAAAGAGACACTTCAGACTCTTGTGATCACTAAATACTTCAAACCTTGAACCATACAGATAATGCCTCCACAGTTTCAACACGAATACTACTGCTGTCAACTCTAAGTCGTGGGTGATAACACGAAAATGTATTACATATTTGGCTTGATTTACATATATTATTTTCCTATTTTATCTTAATTATGTTGCTTTATGTTGGTATTATGCTGGTATTTTCATTGTTTTAGGTTTTATGTTCGTTTTGAGGACTATTTGTGAAAAGGAAAGAAATGGAGCTAAAATCACTACTATTTGTGCCTAAAAGATGGAAAAGGGGTGCTGTAGCAATAAAGGGGTGCAAAGAAGGCCCAATTGAGCAAACTACAAGTCCAGCCCACGAAGAAGCCAATTGCGCGTGGCCCAAGTCATTCCAGCACGTGGAGACGCACGTCTCCAACGTCTCTATGCCACCTCACCAAAAGGAGACGCACGTCTCCAGCTGCCTTCTAGATCTTCTCCACTTGAGACGCACGTCTCAAGTCGTTCAAAGGCTCTCCCCAAAAAGTGGAGACGCCCGTCTCCAGTCCACTGCCACGTCCCCAAGCTCCAAGCCCACTAAGAGACGCCCGTCTCCAAAAGTACGTGGACCCCGCCACTTTCTCCATTAATTTAGTGGGCAATTCCAATTCTTCCTATATTTTCTCAACTTCCCACGCATGATCTCCACTACTTCTCACATGATGCTGAAAGGAACTTCCATTTCCATTCCCTATAAATAGAGGCTGAGCATTCATTTGAGAGTATCCAAGTTTTAGGCGCGGAAGCGCTGTTCATAGTTTAGGCATATATGATCACTTTGTAAAAGTGGTAGTTTCTCACATTGAGGAACTACCACACCATTAGTTTTAGGCCTACAATTTATGTACTCTTGGATCACAATCTTGCCGACATTATTTCAAAGCTTCATTCAAGTTTCAAGATTTGTTTTGTTCGCAATTTAATTCAAGTTTATTTCGTCTGCTTTACTTCCAGGTTTATTTATTTGCAATTATTTTAGTTTTATGTTCTTATAATATTGTTTTATCATTATTATTATAATATGGTTAGTAATTATAATTTCATGTTTAATAATTATAATTCCATGTTTAATAATTATAATTTCATGTTTGTTTCTTTAAGTATGTCTGGCTAATTTATTTAGATGTCGGTATGTAAAGTAATTTAACCGTAGGGATCCGAATTAAATTGGCTTAATTATGTTTTATTAATTATCACTTATTTTTGGTTTGTATGTCTAATTTAATTAGTAAGTCTTAAAACCAATAGAGCGAAAGTTTGAGGGGTTAAGACGGTCAAAGGTTAAAATCAATAGAGCGAAAGTTTGAGATCTTTAACTGGATAGTAGACATAGGACATTAGTTTTAAGGATGGCGAAAGCGTATTAGAACTAATTAGAACTTATTTATTTTCAAAAAGTGTTTTTATACCCGCGCGGGATGGCGAAAGCGTACGTTAGGGATATTAGCATGTTCCGAGTCAACAGAGCGAGAGTTTGAGATTAGGAGATTTAAGTAGATAACGACTTCATAAAATAAGCATTTTATTAATTACGTTGTTTTCAAAAAGCGTTTCTAAATCTGGTGGGATGGCGAAAGCGTACATTAAGAGTTAGGATCGTAGTCTGAATCAATAGAGCGAGAGTTTGAGAGGAGGACTTTTAAATAACATAGTTAGTAAAGATCTTTGATTTAATTAGAATTTGGCCAATGGAACTTCGGATCACCTAAGTTAGATGAAATACATACTGATATCCGTTTATTATTATATTTTACCTAGATTTAAGATTTTAGTTTCCCCATTTATAAAAAACCCAAATATCATTAGCCTTAGCTTTATATAGTAACTTTAGATAACGGTAGGTCGATTTATAGTCCCTGTGGATTCGATATCTTTTAAAACTACACGACACGACTGTGCACTTGCAGTTATCCCGACTAATAGACACGCAATGTCGCGATCAAGTTTTTGGCGCCGTTGCCGGGGACTATTCAAGTCGATATCGTAACTCGCTGTTACACCGTAGAGACTAAGGCATTATTTTTTTTCTTTTTATTTACTACTATGTATCACCCAAACTTTTTCTATAACCCCCACTCCCAGTATTTCGAGGAATCACCTGGATCCTATAAATCCGATCTCGAAATATTATTGGAGAATTTCAATGCTGCGCCACCAATTCATTCTCACCCAAATTACCTCTGCAACTCCCAATCTCAACATTTCGAGGAACCACAAGAAACCTACAATCCAAACCTCGAAACATTAATTGGGGATTACAATTCGACACTAGCTTATCCTCAACCGAATTCCCTCTACAATCACCAATCCCAACATTTTGAGGAACCACAAGAATTTTATAATCCCAACCATACCCATCCTCAACCGAATTTCCTCTACGATCACCATAATCAATATTTTGAGGAGTCTCCAGATCCCCATAAATCCGACCTCGAAATGATAATGGAAAATTTTAATGAAACATCTATGATGACAAGGAACTTTGTGGAAACACAAAATGCGACGCTAACCTACTTCGAGGAACCACAAGAATCCTATAACTCTAACCTTGAAGCATCAATAGAGGATTTCAATACAACGCAAACTTATCATCAACCGAATTTCCTCTACGATCACCACGCCCAACATTTCGAGGAGTCGCAAGATTATCATAAATCCAACCTCGAGATCTTAATGGAGGAATTCATTGAAGCACAAACTCTCTCTAGGCTAGAATCTATGATGACGAAGCACTTTGAGGAAACACAAAATGCAACGCTAGCTCCCTTTGAAGAACCTCAAGAATCCCATAATTTTAACTTCGAAATATCAATGGAGGATTCCGACGAGACGCTAACTCACTCTAGATTAGAAGCCATGATGGAGCACTTTGTAGAAACCCAAACCGTCCAAAACCAAGAGTTTATCAAACAAAGTATTCAAAACAATGAAACCCTTAGGCAACTGACAACTATGGTTGAATCCCTCGCGACTCACAACATGGCGTTAGATACTCAAATCACCCAACTTGAACAAAAGCCACTAGGAGACTTACTTGAGGAGTATATTGGCACAACCATTAGTGAAGAACAAATTGAAATGCCTGAGGAGAGTAATAATGAGATTGAGGAGAGTGATTATGAGATTGAAGAGAGTGATAGTGTGGTTGAAGAGATTTCTAGTGAGAAAAGAGTGGAGATTGAGAAAAATCCACCAACACTATCTGAAAGGGAGGTTGTAGAAGAGGTAGAGAGGGAAACACCTATTGTTATTCCTCTTCCCTATACCCCACCGATTTCTTTCCCGCAAAGTTTTGTGGAAGCTAAGGTAGACTCCAAATCCATTATGTATGTGAAGGTATTGGAAAATATCAACACTAATGCATCCTTATTCGAAGTCTTGCATAAAAAGAGAAATTTAGACGACCATGAAACTAAGGATATCATTAGTGATAAGAGGGTAAGGTTAATCTTTGAGGTGGTGGATAATATCACTAAGCCCGAACTCGAAAAGCTGATGCTTAGGATCGATCCAGAACCGCCACCACGATTTCAAAAGAATGAACCACCCCACAGAAGAAAGAAAAGAAAAGGTGAGGGATATGTGAGATGGCTTGATAAGTGGCCATGGAAAACGAGGTTTGTTAAAAGTTCAACTGAGGAGTCATTCTCAAGAGAACCACCTTGAGTGCTTGCACTCTTAAGCCGTCGAGCTATCGACGTTAAACAAAGCGCTGCGTGGGAGGCAACCCACGAGTTTTCAGTTTAATGTTTTCCTTTTATCGTTTGAATTTGCAGATAATAAAGATATGGATCGCTTGTCACGTCTCGGCCATATCTAGGCGAAAAATCTATAGACGATCATCTCAAAGATGAATGGGTCTCCACACACATTCCTAAGAGTGTTGCTGCTGGTGGTGACACAGTTGATGAGCATGATAGGAGAAGATATTTCCTCCGGACGCGGAGCAGATTTGGTTGTGATAGCCCGCCGGTTGCATCCATATAGGTTCTGACTTTTCTTCTCCACCTTGGATCGAAACATTGAGGACAATGTTTGGTTTAAGTGTGGGGGAGAAGCTTTACCGCTTTCATTTGTTGCTTTATTGTTTTCTAGTTATGTTGTCAAGTCTTTATATATGATTTTCTGTTGTTATCAAATTTCCCCAAAAATTTGAAAATTTTAACCTCCAACAAAAATTTGAATTTTGACGCATTGCATACACACTCTGAAAGTATAGATGTTGTCACACTTTAGGCATTGTTAGAAAGACTTGGAGATGTTTCAACAACATCGATACCGTCCTGACACCCTAAATCCCCTCTTTATGTGATATCAATTTGGATGCCCATTATGTCGAGACCTTAGGCTCAAGTTTTCAAAGTAGCTCTTAAGTAGTTTATATTAGCAGTCGGCACCATCTTAAGCACAAACTACGTAGGGAGTCGATGAATATAAGTGAATGATCCTGTTTTTAAATGATTTAATTGAAGAATAGCCTTCTAAGTTAGATGACCCTCATCCGGTCATTTAGCCCAACGGTTGTTAAGCCAATAAGGATTTAATAATTAGAACCCACTGTTGGTTGGCCTAGAGGTCACTGGTATTGGGCTTGGTAGGGTGGACTACGGTACGATCCCCCGCAACCACAGTTGGGAAAGATGGGGCTTCGCCATTTAAAAAACCAGAACCCCGTGCTAAAGAAAAGAAAAGGATCATAGTCGCTAACCGATTTCCCTACTATGTGCGTGTACGGATAACGGGCTTAATGTGATTGCGCTTGAATGAAAAGAGTGAAACGAAAAACGAGAGATATAGGTTGAGTTATAATGGCATAATTCGAATTGGTTTGTATAAGGAGGGAGTTTTTGACATTGTGTCGTTACGGTATCCTTTGTGTTGGCATTTAGTACCTATCGACCTAACATTTTCCTAGCACCGCGTATGACTAGGAGTCGTGTCGTGCCTTTGTTTCAAAAAACCATGCTTAATCATTTTCTTTTACCGTGTGGTTGATTGCTTGAGGACAAGCAATGGTTTAAGTGTGGGGGTATTTGATAACACGAAAATGTATTACATATTTGGCTTGATTTACATATATTATTTCCCTATTTTATCTTAATTATGTTGCTTTATGTTGGTATTATGCTGGTATTTTCATTGTTTTAGGTTTTATGTTCGTTTTGAGGACTATTTGTGAAAAGGAAAGAAATGGAGCTAAAATCACTACTATTTGTGCCTAAAAGATGGAAAAGGGGTGCTGTAGCAATAAAGGGGTGCAAAGAAGGCCCAATTGAGCAAACTACAAGTCCAGCCCACGAAGAAGCCAATTGCGCGTGGCCCAAGTCATTCCACCACGTGGAGACGCACGTCTCCAACGTCTCTATGCCACTTCACCAAAAGGAGACGCACGTCTCCAGCTGCCTTCTAGATCTTCTCCACTTGAGACGCACGTCTCAAGTCGTTCAAAGGCTCTCCCCAAAAAGTGGAGACGCCCGTCTCCAGTCCACTGCCACGTCCCCAAGCTCCAAGCCCACTAAGAGACGCCCGTCTCCAAAAGTACGTGGACCCCGCCACTTTCTCCATTAATTTAGTGGGCAATTCCAAGTCTTCCTATATTTTCTCAACTTCCCACGCATGATCTCCACTACTTCTCACATGATGCTGAAAGGAACTTCCATTTCCATTCCCTATAAATAGAGGCTGAGCATTCATTTGAGAGTATCCAAGTTTTAGGCGCGGAAGCGCTGTTCATAGTTTTAGGCATATATTATCACTTTGTAAAAGTGGTAGTTTCTCACATTGAGGAACTACCACACCATTAGTTTTAGGCCTACAATTTATGTACTCTTGGATCACAATCTTGCCGACATTATTTCAAAGCTTCATTCAAGTTTCAAGATTTGTTTTGTTCGCAATTTAATTCAAGTTTATTTCGTCTGCTTTACTTCCAGGTTTATTTATTTGCAATTATTTTAGTTTTATGTTCTTATAATATTGTTTTATCATTATTATTATAATATGGTTAGTAATTATAATTTCATGTTTAATAATTATAATTCCATGTTTAATAATTATAATTTCATGTTTGTTTCTTTAAGTATGTCTGGCTAATTTATTTAGATGTCGGTATGTAAAGTAATTTAACCGTAGGGATCCGAATTAAATTGGCTTAATTATGTTTTATTAATTATCACTTATTTTTGGTTTGTATGTCTAATTTAATTAGTAAGTCTTAAAACCAATAGAGCGAAAGTTTGAGGGGTTAAGACGGTCAAAGGTTAAAATCAATAGAGCGAAAGTTTGAGATCTTTAACTGGATAGTAGACATAGGACATTAGTTTTAAGGATGACGAAAGCGTATTAGAACTAATTAGAACTTATTTATTTTCAAAAAGTGTTTTTATACCCGCGCGGGATGGCGAAAGCGTACGTTAGGGATATTAGCATGTTCCGAGTCAACAGAGCGAGAGTTTGAGATTAGGAGATTTAAGTAGATAACGACTTCATAAAATAAGCATTTTATTAATTACGTTGTTTTCAAAAAGCATTTCTAAATCTGGTGGGATGGCGAAAGCGTACATTAAGAGTTAAGATCGTAGTCTGAATCAATAGAGCGAGAGTTTGAGAGGAGGACTTTTAAATAACATAGTTAGTAAAGATCTTTGATTTAATTAGAATTTGGCCAATGGAACTTCGGATCACCTAAGTTAGATGAAATACATACTGATATCCGTTTATTATTATATTTTACCTAGATTTAAGATTTTAGTTTCCCCATTTATAAAAAAGCCCAAATATCATTAGCCTTAGCTTTATATAGTAACTTTAGATAACGGTAGGTCGATTTATAGTCCCTGTGGATTCGATATCTTTTAAAACTACACGACACGACTGTGCACTTGCAGTTATCCCGACTAATAGACACGCAAAGTCGCGATCAGTGGGTCGGGTAATTCTTCTCATGCACTTTGAGTTATCTCGACGCATTGGCGACTACCTGTCGATTCTGAATTAGTACACCTCATAATTCCATCAATGAAGCATCACAATAAACAACAAAAGATTCCACCGGATTCGGCAAAATCAAGATCGGCGCACTAGTCAGCCTCCTCTTCAACTCATGGAATCCTTCTTCACATTTCGAATCCCAAATGAACGCTTGACCCTTCCTAGTCAACTTAGTTAACGATAACGCTAACTTTGAAAAACCTTCAATGAACTTCCTATAGTAACCCGCAAGACCAAGGAAACTACGGATTTCGGAAACTGACTTCGGAGCTTCCCATTGAGACACTGATTCTACTTTCGTTGGGTCAACGGCAATACCATCTTTAGAAATTACATGCCCAAGAAAGCTTACTTCACTTAGCCAAAACTCACACTTTGACAGTTTCGCATAAAGTTTCTTTTCCTTCAATAGTTCCAATACCACTCTTAGATGCTCTGCATGTTCTTCTTCACTCTTAGAATATATTAGAATATCATCGATAAATACCACCACGAATTGATCCAGGTATGGATGGAAGATACTATTCATATACTCCATGAAAACCCCTGGCGCATTAGTTACTTCAAATGGCATCACTGTATAATCGTAATGACCATACCTCGTTCTAAATGCTGTTTTCTGAATATCGTCCGTCTTCACCCGAATCTGATGATATCCCGACCTCAAGTCAATTTGCTGAACACGCATGCACCAACCAGTTGATCCATCAAATCATCAATCCTCGATATTGGATACTGATTCTTGATAGTAACTTTATTCAGCTGCCTATAATGCACACACAATCTCATAGAGCCTTCTTTCTTCTTTACCAGCAACACTGGCGCAACCCACGGCAACACACTAGGACGAATAAATTCTTTTTCCAGCAATTCTTGTAACTGACTCTTCAACTCAGCTAACTCAGATGCCGACATAGGATACGACGCCATCAACACAGGACTAGTTCCAGGAACTAACTCAATAGCAAATTCAACTTCCCTCTCTGGCGGTAACTCTCTTACATCCTCTGGGAAAACTTCTGGAAATTCACATACTACCGGTAAGTCACAACTCACCGCTTTCTTCTTCACTTCCATAGATGCAATCAACATAAACACGGCAGCCCCGTCCTTCATTGCTTCATCCACTTGTCTAGCAGTCATCGCCAAGTCCTCAACACTGACATCTTCAGGAAAAATAACCGTCTTCGAGAAACAATTGATATGAACCCGATTGAATTGCAACCAGTTCATTCCCAGAATAACATCGAGTTGTTCCAACGAAAGGCACACTAAGTCCATTCCGAATTCTCTACCAAAAATATCAATTGGACAGTTCAAATAAGCAAACGAAGTAGTCACTGAACCCGACGCAGGAATGTCAATGATCATACTTCCATTAATATCATATATTTCCAAGTTCAATCGTTTAGCACAATCCAACGAAATAAACGAATGAGTTGCTCCAGTATCTATAATTGCAATTAAGGAGTGCCATGGATAAAACACGCACCTTTAATCAATCAATCCGTTGGAGTAGTCTCTGAACCTGATAAAGCGAAAACTTTACCCCCAGCTTGATTATTCTTTGGCTTAGGACAATGTGGACTAATATGACCTTCTTCACCGCAGTTATAATAAGTCACAGTCTTTCCTTTGCACTCAACAACAATGTGGCCTGCCTTACCACACCTATAACACTTTTTCTCTTCACTTTTGCATTCGTGAACGCGATGTCCAGGTTCCCCACACTTAAAGCACTTAACAGGAGCACTAGAGTCTCCCCCACTAGGCTTCCTCCAACCTCCAGCTTTCTGGTTACCTTTACCATATGGCTTACCACGGTCCATAGGCTTCTTCCCTTTCTTGTTGACCAACTCGCGAGAGTGTGACGACTTCAGCTTGAGATTATCCTCTTCATAGATTCTAATACAATCCACCAAATCAGTAAACCGACGAATCCTTTGATACCTGATACCCTGCTTAATTTCATCACAAAGACCATTCTCGAACTTAACACACTTGGAGAACTCACTAGCCTCATCATTGTTGTAGTGGACATAATACTTTTCCAGTTCAACAAACTTGGACGCATACTCCGGCACGGTCATGTTACCTTGCGTCAGATCCAAAAATTCAATCTCTTTCCTGCCCCTAACATCCTCAGGAAAGTACCTCCGCAAGAATTCTCGCTTGAAAACAGCCCAAGTAATTGCTACACCGACAACTTCAAGTTCATCCCTACTAGCCATCCACCAATCATCAGCTTCTTCAGACAGCATGTGAGTAACATATCTCACCTTCATATTTTCAGTACAATCGATCACTCGGAAAATCCTTTCACTTTCCTTCAGCCACCTCTGAGCGCCTTCGGGATCGTGAGTTCCTTTGAACAACAGAGGATTGTTCCTCTGAAAACTGTTCAGCTGCCTGTCAGCACCAATACCAGCTTCATTGGCAATCCCTCCCAGCACACCAGCAATCATACCCAGAGCCTCAGCAATCGCGTCGTCGTTTCTTCCTCCTCTTCCGACCATTGTTCTGCTAAATATAAAATAATATTCATTAGAACAAGAAGTATCGATAGTGTCAACCTTACACTAATCGCAAACGAGGGATTAATCGACACTAAGACTCTGACTCAAACGACCAACTATGCTCTGCTACCACTATTGTAACACCCTTCTAAACCCCGCAGGAAAATTAACTAAAATTAGAGTAAAACATGAAAAGGGTATTACAACTCCATCAAAATAAACAAATATTCATGTCATGCCATAAAAGGAACGATAAACCAAAATTATCCAGATAACATGTTAACACAACGGAATATTCTTAACGTCTGAATAATTAAACATCCGGAGTCAAAGACTCATAATTCAACCATAAAACAAATAGCCAAAAACAAGAGTTTATCAGGTAACTCTAAATAACGATCCCTGTGTTACACGACCAGAGCATGACACAGACCCAACTGACTCAAACGGATTCACTCTACGAGCTAATCCTCAACAAGCACAAAAGCTAATCCTCAATTTGAAAAATGACAACAGTAAGGGTGAGTCTCATTCACATTTAACCAATGTTATAGGCTATAAATAATAAAATATCAATCACATATTATTCACCCAATTACAGTTATGATCAGATTCGCCACAATATAATTAAATCACAACAATTACACAATCATCACCTATTATAACATTGGACAATATTTCATTCATGTTATAATAATACAAGTAGCCTAATGCAAATGCAACTATATGCATGTGGTACCAAACATGGGATAACCCATCTCACCGATCCACCACCATAAGGATTCGGCTACTCCTCTCACTAATTTCGCACAATGGGAATTAGCTACCGTTATCCCACCACCATAAGGGATACAGCCCACAACATGATTATGAAATGCATGCATCACATACATCATGCTAATTATCAACACCAATCAACTGAATATCATAATCCTCAACCAACACAACAATTAATAGCCACACATAGTTATGCCATTTCTCAACCATAACAAACATATATTTTACATCAACAATATATGTATATCAATCACCAGTTACAACCACTGCATCATAACAGATAAAACATTTACCAATGTACCTGTACGCATAAACCATCACAACCAAATAAAATCGAGTGTTTTAAAATAAATCGAGTCACGACTCAAAACACCATTTTATCATATAAATCATTTTATTAGCTTCGTCGTGCTCGAAACGACACTAAAAACGGTCATACGGTTTGAAAGTTACACATCTTTAAACTTTTTCCAAGAAAACAACTATCACTACAGCACGCGGCGTTACACACAGTCCGCAGCGCGTAACGAATAGAAAGTACGCCTTCGCGACGCAAACAAGGGTTCACAGCGCGAAACGAGAAAGGTGTTTAGACAAGAATTGTTCTGATCAATAATCTTAGTTTTGATGATAACAATGTATATGAATTTTGCTCAAGATAATGTGGTACTCTAATCCTATGCAATTTCCTTTTCAGGAAATATATAAAGAGTATGCACAAATCAGCGCTAAGAAGCTTTGACTTAGAAGGTTCAGTATGCAACTTCAGCACATGGTCTAGCAAGACATCAGAAGATGGTCAAGCAGAATCAGAACATGGTCTATTAGAAGCATCAGAAGAACTTGAGTTCAGAAGTAGAAGCACTAAAGTCATGGAATCACGCTCAGAAGCATATCAAGATCAGAAGATGCTCTGCACCAAGCTGTTTGTACTCTGATGATTTTCAACGTAGTATTTACAAAGAACAAATCAGAATCAAGTACTAGATGGCAGGCTACGCTGACTGACAAAAGGAACGTTAGAAGCTATTAAAGGCAATGTCAGTAGTCACAGCAAAAGCAAGGCTCGAGGTAGTTGACAAAACAGTGAAACATTAAATGCAATGCTATACGGAATACGTAAAGCATAAAATGCTCCCAACGGTCATCTTCTCAAACGCCTATATAAATGAAGTTCTGATGAGAAGCAAGGTTACCGAATTCTTGACAATTTCTGTGAATATTAACTTGCTGAAACGCTGTTCAACTCAAACCTCAGAAACTTCATCTTCATCAAAGCTCACTACATTACTGTTGTAATACTTTAGTGAGTCTAAGCTTAAATCTGTAAGAGAAATATCACAGTTTGTGATTATCGCTTTTAAGAAGCAATTGAAATACTCTTAGAATTTGTTTACATTAAATTGTAAAGGACTAGAGTGATCGGGTTGTGATCAGTATACCCTAGAGAAGTCTTAGAAGGTCTCTAAGCAGTTGTTCCTAGAGTGATCAAGTTGTGATCAGAAGACTCTAAAAGACTTAGAAGTTGTCTAAGTGGAAAACCATTGTAATCTCGTGTGATTAGTGGATTAAATCCTCAGTTGAGGTAAATCACCTTGTATAGGGTGGACCGGAGTAGTTTAGTTAACAACGAACCAGGATAAAAATACTTGTGCAAATTATTTTTATCTTACGAGTTTTTGAAACTACACTTATTCAAACCCCCCTTTCTAAGTGTTTTTCTATCCTTCAATTGGCATCAGAGCGCCGGTTCTAAGGTGCAAGCACTTAACCGTGTTTAGAAAAGATTCAGGAAGAGAAAAACGCTTCAGTAAAAGATGGTTGGTGAAATTTCAACAAATACATCTACATCTACATCTTGCTCTGCTGAGCAATACAATGGTAATGGTAACAATGGTTATACTAGACCACCAATATTCGATGGTGAAAACTTTGAATATTGGAAAGATAAATTGGAAAGTTACTTTCTTGGTCTGGATGCTGATCTATGGGATCTTCTGTTGGATGGTTACAAACATCCTGTTAAAACTACTGGTGTAAGGCTCACGAGAAGCGAAATGACTGATGATCAAAAGAAAGAATTAAAAAATCATTACAAATGCAGGACTGTTTTGCTGAATGCTATCTCTCATGCTGAGTATGAGAAGATATCTAACAGGGAAACAGCTCATGACATATATGAGTCCTTGAAAATGACTCATGAAGGAAATGCTCAAGTCAAGGAGACCAAAGCTCTTGCACTAATCCAGAAGTACGAAGCCTTCAAGATGGAGGATGATGAAGACATTGAGAAAATGTTTTCAAGATTTCAAACTCTGACTGCTGGATTAAGAGTTCTGGACAAAGGCTACACCAAAGCTGATCATGTAAAGAAGATCATCAGAAGCTTGCCCAGAAGATGGGGCCCAATGGTGACTGCATTCAAGATTGCGAAGAATCTGAATGAAGTTTCTTTGGAAGAGATGATCAGTGCCCTGAGGAGTCATGAGATTGAACTTGATGCAAATGAACCTCAGAAGAAAGGTAAGTCTGTTGCATTAAAATCTAATTTTAAAAAATGCACTAACGCTTTTCAGGCTGAAGAAGAAGATTCTGAAGAATCAGAATCAGAAGAAGAAGAAGATGAACTGTCCATGATTTCCAGAAGAGTCAATCAACTCTGGAAATGCAAGCAAAGGAAGTTCAGGAGCTTCAAAAGCTCAAAGAAGCCTGAAAGAGGAGAATCTTCTGGAGGCAGAAGATATGACAAGAAAAAGGTCGTGTGCTATGAATGCAATGAGCCAGGACACTTCAAAAGTGAGTGCCCAAAACTTCAGAAGGAAAATCCCAAGAAGAAATTTCATAAGAAGAAAGGTCTTATGGCAACATGGGATGATTCAGAATCAGAATCAGACTCTGAAGATGAGCAGGAAAATCTGGCACTAATGGCCACAATGGATGACGGATCAGAATCTACATCAGAATCAGATTCTGAAGAGGTATTTTCTGAACTATCTAGAGAAGAGTTAGTTTCCAGTCTAACAGGACTTCTGGAACTCAAGTCTCAGATTAGTATCAAATACAAGAAGCTGAAAAAGCTATTTGAATTTGAAACTAAGAAGCTTGAAGTGGAGAATTCTGAACTGAAGGAAAAAGTTTTAAATTTATCCAAAAATACTGGATCTCCTTCTGTCTCTGAAAAATCTACTCCAAGTCTGAACAATATTCTGAAAGAATATGACTTAAGTTTCAGAAAGTTTTTATCTAGAAGTATTGGCAGAAGTCAACTTGCTTCTATGATATATGCTGTGTCAGGAAACAAAAGAGCTGGCATTGGTTATGAGGGTGAAATCCCATACAAGCTTGAATCTGTGGATGATATGAAAATATCATACAAGCCTCTGTATAACCAATTTAAATTTGGCCACTCCCATGATATTAGGCACATATCACATGCTCAAAGCTTTCACATAACACACACCAAGAAGCATGTGACAAAACCTAAGAAATATCATGGAACTTAGAACATAAACTATCATTCTGTTCCTCCTATTTCTTATAATGCTAAACCCCAGTTCAACCAGAACTTGAGGAAAACTAACAAGAAAGGACCCAAGAAGATGTGGGTACCTAAGGAAAAGATTATTCCTATTGCAGATATCCTTGGCTGCAAAGAAGGAAAAGCACAACATGTCATGGTACCTGGACTCTGGATGCTCGCGACACATGACAGGAAGAAGGTTTATGTTCCAAGACCTGGTGCTTAAATCTGCTGGAGAAGTGAAGTTTGGAGAAGATCAGAAGGGCAAAATTATTGGCTCAGGAACTATAAAGTCTGGTAACTCTCCTTCTATTTCTAATGTTCTTCTAGTAGATGGATTAGCTCATAACTTATTGTCCATAAGTCAATTAAGTGACAATGGGTATCACATAATCTTTAATCAAAAGTCTTGCAAGGCTGTAAGTCAGAAGGATGGCTCAATCCTATTTACAGGCAAGAGAAAGAACAACATTTATAAGACAGATCTTCAGGATCTTAAGAATCAAAAGGTGACTTGTCTTATGTCTGTTTCTGAAGAGCAATGGGTCTGACACAGAAGATTAGGACATGCTAGTTTGAGAAAGATTTCTCAGATTAACAAACTAAATCTTGTCAGAGGACTCCCAAATCTGAAATACAAATCAGATGCTCTTTGTGAAGCATGTCAGAAGGGCAAGTTCTCCAAACCTGCATTCAAGTCTAAGAATGTTGTCTCTTCCTCAAGGCCGTTAGAACTTTTGCACATTAATCTGTTTGGCCCAGTCAAAACAGCATCTGTCAAAGGGAAGAAATATGGATTAGTCATCGTTGATGATTATAGCCGCTGGACATGGGTAAAGTTTTTAAAACACAAGGATGAGTCTCATTCAGTGTTCTTTGAATTCTGCACTCAGATCCAATCTGAGAAAGAGTGCAAAATCATAAAGGTCAGAAGTGATCATGGTGGTGAATTTGAGAACAAATTCTTTGAGGAGTTCTTCAAAGAAAATGGTATTTCCCATGATTTCTCTTGTCCTAGAACTCCACAACAAAATGGAGTTGTAGAACGAAAGAATAGGACTCTACAAGAAATGGCCAGAACCATGATCAACGAAACCAATATGGCTAAGCACTTCTGGGCAGAAGCAATAAACACTGCAAGTTATATTCAGAATAGAATCTCTATAAGACCTATTCGAAATAAGACTCCTAATGAATTGTGGAAGAACAGAAAGCCTAACATTTCATATTTTCATCCTTTTGGATGTGTTTGTTTTATTCTGAACACTAAAGATCATCTTGGTAAGTTTGATTCTAAGGCACAAAAATGTTTCCTTCTTGGATATTCTGAACGCTCTAAAGGCTACAGAGAATACAATACTGAAACATTGATTGTAGAAGAATCAATCAATATCAGGTTTGATGATAAGCTTGGTCTTGAAAAGCCAAAGCAGTTTGAGAATTTTGCAGATATTGATATTGATATCTCATAAGTTGAAGAACCAAGAAGAAAAGTTTCAGAAGCTGAAAACCAAAGCAGCAAAGAATCAGAAGATCAAGTTGCTGCATCCTTGGAAAATCTGAGAATTTCTGAAGAACCAACTATCAGAAGATCATCTAGACTCACATCTGCTCACTTAGAAGATGTCATTATTGGAAAGAAAGATGATCCTATTAGAACAAGAGCATTCCTCAAGAACAATGCTGAATGTCAAATAGGTCTGGTTTCTCTGATCGAGCCAACTTCTGTTGATCAAGCTCTAGAAGATACAGACTGGATAATTGCCATGCAAGAAGAGTTAAATCAGTTTACAAGGAATGATGTTTGGGATCTTGTTCCAAGACCTAAAGGATTCAATATTATAGGAACAAAATGGGTTTTCAGAAACAAGCTGAGTGAGAAAGGTGAAGTGGTAAGAAATAAAGCCAGACTGGTGGCTCAGGGTTATAGTCAGCAAAAAGGGATTGACTATACAGAAACCTTTGCACCAGTGGCCAGGTTAGAATCTATTCGTCTATTAATTTCTTTTGCCACTCAACACAACATCACTCTTTATCAGATGGGTGTTAAGAGTGCCTTCTTAAATGGTTACATAGATGAAGAAGTTTATGTCCATCAACCTCCTGGTTTTGAAGACTCCATGTCTCCAAATCATGTTTTCAAATTAAAGAAATCATTATACGGATTGAAACAAGCTCCTAGAGCTTGGTATGAACGTTTGAGCTCTTTCCTTCTGGAAAATGGTTTCACTAGAGGAAAAGTGGACACTACTCTCTTCTGTAAAACATTTAAAAAGGAAATTTTAATTTGTCAAATATATGTTGATGATATTATTTTTGGAACATCTAATGCTACACTTGGAAAGGAGTTTGCTGAATCTATGCAGGCTGAGTTTGAGATGAGCATGATGGGAGAACTCAAGTATTTCCTTGGGATTCAAATCAATCAAACATCAGAAGGAACGTATGTTCATCAAACCAAGTATGTGAAAGAACTTCTGAAGAAGTTTAATCTTTCTGACTGCAAAGAAGCCAAAACTCCTATGCATCCAACATGCATACTAGGTAAGGATGAGGTAAGTAAGAAGGTAGATCAGAAGTTGTACAGAGGTATGATTGGATCTCTTCTATATTTAACTGCTTCTAGACCTGACATTCTGTTCAGTGTTTGTTTGTGTGCTAGAATCCAATCAGATCCTAGAGAATCTCACTTAACTGCTGTTAAGAGAATTCTAAGGTATTTGAAAGGTACTACTAATGTTGGTTTAGTCTACAGAATATCTGAAGAATACAACTTAGTAGGATTCTGTGATGCTGACTATGTTGGAGATAGAATTGAAAGGAAGAGTACTTCTGGAAGTTGTCAATTTCTTGGAAGTCACCTAATCTCCTGGTACAGCAAGAAGCAAGCAACCATTGCTCTTTCAACAACAGAAGCAGAATATGTTGCTGCTGCTGGTTGTAGCACACAAATGCTCTGGATGAAAAGTCAGTTAGAAGATTATCAAATATGTGAGAGTAACATTCCTATCTTCTGTGATAATACTTCTGCTATTTGTTTATCTAAGAATCCTATATTGCATTCAAAAGCTAAACATATAGAGATTAAACATCATTTCATAAGGGACTATGTTCAGAAGGGTGTCTTATCTTTAAACTTTGTGGATACAGACCATCAGTGGGCTGATATCTTTACAAAACCCCTGGCTGAAGATAGGTTTAAATTCATTCTGAAGAATATCAGTATGGATCTTTGCCCAGAATGAGAAGATGAGAAAATCCTATGTATGGCTATCTTCTGAAATGATAATGGATTAATCTTTTATAAGAGGTTCTGTTTTTAAAACAATTAGTAGTAGTGACTCGTTTATTACTAACGTTTCATTGTCTAAGTTGATTCATAATATCTTTTAAAGTAAAACAGCTGTATCTAGCTTTCCAGATAGTAACACGTGTCTACCCTATTTGGACAAACATGCGTGCAGTTGAGGAGGCGCCTTTCCTAGGTAACTGTTCTATCACTTCAATTGTCATAATTTCTCTCTCCTCTTGTCACGTAACATTAAATGCCATTCATCATTTCTTTTATTTTTTTTATTATTTTATATTCTTCAAACGTTTCTGTTTTCCCTCTTTCATTTCCCTCTTTGCGTTCAGTTTTTCATCGTTCACCATGTTTCTCTGTCTTTCTGTATTTCTACATAAACCCTAGTTTACTCATCTTCAACCTAGCATTCATCATGAACCCATCTTCAAGTAACTCTCGGTCTGAAGAAATGTCTTCATCTCAACTGGTTCTCAACAAGTTTGATTTTGTTCCTCTGAAAACTTGCTTTTTGTCTCCATCGGAAATGGAAGTACTGTGTGAGTCCCCTGTGGACTTTGTCTACTTGGCTTCATATGCTTTCAAGCCAGAAGCTAGGTTTATGGCTCAAGGATGGGCTAACTATTTGGGTAGATTGGTTGGACCAGTCTTTCCCGCTCTTGTGAAAGATTTCTGGGCGCACGCAACCGTCACTCCAACCGCCATTCTCTCTTTCGTGCTAGGGCATGAAGTTGTGGTCACTGAAGCTCTGATCAGAAAACTGTACAATCTTGATGATGAAGAAGGTGAAACTGGCCCTCTTGCTGGAAGGGTTGATTGGAACAAAGTTGAGAAACTTATCTCAACCGTCACTGGTATTAACTCCAACATGACTGGCACGTTGAGACCTCTATTTCAGGTGTGGGCTGAGATCATCATGGGTTCTCTTCACCATAGAAAGAAGTCTCTCTCCTCCACTTTCATTAATCCAGATCAGAAGTATACTCTCTATTGTATTGGAAATAGCATTAAACTTAATAGTTCCAACATACTCTTTGAAAACCTGAAGCTGGCTATTGAAGAATCTAGGGATGAGTATCGGGAGCAGTATCCTCATCTTCCGAAGAATATTATTCCTTTCGGCAGAATGATCTCAGATATTCTGATTGAAAGTGATTTGCTGGAGTCTCTTAAGACTTGTGGAACTCCTTCTTTCTTCAGAATTGATCAAGGCAATGTCTTCTCTGGCTTTGATCTTTTAAGAATGAAACTGGTGAAGGAAATAATTTCTGTTCCAACTGTTCTCTCTGATATCCCTATCAGAAGAGTCCCTGTTCAAGGCTTCTCAACCATGTTTCAAGCTGAACTGGTTAAAACTGTTAAGCATTATCTGGAAAGTTCTGTGAAGACGCAAGCTTTCGTTGATCCTGCATGGATACGTGGAAGAGTGCTTCCCTCTCAGACTGATCTTCAGAAGAAGGATCAGAAGAAGAGAGAGAAGAAACTGAAAACAAAAGCAGCAGAAGATGCTGAGAAAGAAGCTAAAAAGAAGAAGGTCACCTTTGACCCTCTTAAGGTGGATCCTTTCAGAGCTAAGAAGACTGGTATTTATTCCAGACAAGAATACATCCCAACCCCCTCAGAATCTCCCTCATTCATTTTGTTGTCTCCTTCTGAAACACCAACTCCCATCACACCCCCACAAATTAACCTGCAACCACCCTCACCTCCTATAATTCTGACCCCTACTCCCTTAACTACTATACTTCCCACAAATATTCCATCCTCATCACACCAAACTACAGATATTCCCTCCTCATCTTCTAACTCTCTTCCTTCTGACCCTTGTCTTTCATATCCCATACCTACCAGGACCCCAAATCCATACTCCTGTCTTTACCCTGATTACAGCTTCACCTTTCGCCCTCCTGCACCAGTTACTCCTGTCTTTCTTGAGCTCTTACACTATCGTGTGAACCGTTGGTTAGAGCTTCTGGAAACTGCCTACATCCATAATCTGGATGAGCGTTCTCTTCGCAACCTCTGGAGAGCTCTTAGACAGAGTTTCCAAGTTGAAGCTATGAATGTGCAGAGAAGATTCACTGCTGAAGCACGTGGTGCTCCTGGACTCTTGTTAGAACTTGATGATGGCAGATATCGTCATGTCATCAGAAATAGAAGAATTCTTGAGGAAAGAATGCCTGAAGATGAGTTAACTGGGAATCCCTGCAGAACTCTTGTGGTCTGGCGACCAAAGTTCATGGTTCTGACTGGTGACTTTCAGGGGCTGTTCAATTGGTTCAGAATGCACCCTTCTGAAAGTGCTCCTGATATGGACTTTCCAGAAATGGTCTATCCTGCAGCTGCAGCTGGTCCTCCTTCTCCAACAAATCTTGCAACCATTCTTCAAGCCCTGGAAGATGGAAATTATGAGTTCCCAGAACCAGAATATGCTGAAGCTATTTCTGAGTCTGACTCAGATGAAGAGATGGAAGATGCTGAAGAGATTGACTGTTCTCATTCAGAAGATCATCCTGCTGAGAATGTGGTGGTACATTCTGATGATCTCCCTGAAGAGACTACCATGGAAGCAGCAGTGGAGAATGCTATGCCAGTCAACAGAAGTCTGGAAGTTTCTTCTTCTAGTGAACCCTCCTATCTGGTGCGGACTTTGGAGGCCATGCAGAAGAATCAAAATGACCTGGCTTCTCGTCTGGATAGGCAAGATGAGACCAATGCAGAGTTCAGAGCCTTCATGGCAAGGTAGACTGAGAGCAACAATGGGATTCATGAGACACTAGCCAAGATTTTGTCAAAGCTAGGGTCTTAGTCTTTGTGTCTTAGTTGTTTTCTGTTTGTTTGTTGCATCTGCGTTCTGCATAACTCTTGTACTTCTGCTTGTTTTATCAATGATTATTTGTTTTTCTTTCCTTTGTCGAATGCTTACATCTGAATCTTTTACATTCTTTTTGATGTTATGACAAAAAGGGGGAGAAATAGTGATAAATGATTTGATTTATATTAGCAGTTGCCGGGAAGAAAGCCCCCACATTACTAACAGAAGCTGCAAACTTCATATGTTTCTAAGTTGTGTTGTTGCAGGAATTGAAGATTCAAGATCAATAAGCAACAAGATGAATCAAGTTCTTGGATTCTTGAAGCAAGCTGAGTGCTGTGAAGCTTCAGAATCAGAAGCAAGTAGGAAGAATGTTCAGATATTCTGATGATAGAATATGTTCTGATACATTCTATATGGCTTATATGGCTCTGATACATATTATGTGTTCTGAAACATATTTTATGTTCTGATTCATTCATGCTTACTTTTGTCGTTTAGTTTTGTTCTGTAACATTTCAGGATGTAGAGATGCTCTGATGATGCTCTGGTACATTCAACAATGTTCTGATACAATCTAGCATGAAGTGATGTAAGAAGAAATTCAAGCTCTGAAGCTGTCTGCTGGAAGCAGAAATCAGAAGCTGTGTGTCATACCCCAAAATTTGCCCATCATAATCTCAAGATATTTTGGCTCAAGTAGTCTCAGCTCCAACTAGCAAGCATGCATATCTTCTCCCAAATAAAGATCTGTAATGTCGTTCATTTATTTTTTATAACATTTATTTATTTTATTCGGATTTTATTCATTTAAAGTCTAAATAAAATAAATAAATATGAAAGATATTTGAATTTATTTCAATCATTCAAGGGAACCGTGGATAAATTATTGTCTACTCTCATATTTTTATTTGATTTATTTAAAGTCAAATTATGGTTTAACAATATGAAGATATTATATGTCAATCCAAAACAAATAGGCCAAAGTCCAGGCCCGGTATTTGACCTAATGTCAAATATTATATATACCCTCACATTACAGTAACCAGGGAAGGACTTTCAAATCCTATTTTTTTTTCAGACACTCACATACCCACTATAGCAAATCCTCGCTTTTAACATCCCCATGTACATACACTAAGGCGATTCTACTTATTTCCACATATCAACACTATGAATCCGTAGATCCATATTACGTGCAAGGATGCTGCATGGTTGTTTCGATTTTCATGGCTTACGGTGTGGTAATGGATTCAACAAATCGCAGCGGTTGCATGACATCTTCAACTCACAATAACATCAATACATCAATCTAGGACAAATTATAAGCTAAGCGATCATTCTCGAATACACTCAATATTGACTACTTGTGTTATTGTCTTGTTTGTCAAATGCACTCAATATTTGTTTACTTGTGTTACTCTGTTTTGTTTGTTGTTTAGGAAAGAAGAAGACCGTCGAAGCAAGCTGGTGACATCCAACGGTTTCAGCCAACGACGACACCGGCTTCCAACGAAACGCCAACAACCGCGAGCCTCTTACACAATGAGATCCACCGCCGGAAAAGCTTCTCACGCCGACGAGTTCAAGTGGAGAACCACCCCGCAATTCCGGCATCAACACCAAACTATTACAAATCCATTGCACCACGCAACACCACATATATGGTCGATTCCGTATAACAACATCACCATCAATGAACCTGCAGGCATACAACAAGTTCAGAACCATCAAGTTTGCCACACAACTATGAAGATCCAACGACACGTGATGCGTCAACCACAACAACATAAAACCGAGGCAATTCGCAACAATATCGATTCAACAATCCCTGAAGCAATAGAAAGGCATACATCATACGGAAGTAACGCAAAAATCAAAGAGAAAAAAAAAGAGATTGAATCAAAACGCAAGAATCAGAGATTCACGCCTCATACTTCATTAATCTCGTCGCTGCATACAACGCGCAACATCATCTACCTCACGGAGCAACAACGCTCACCGATCCAACCACCACGCGCGGATCGTCGACGTAACGCAGAAACCTCGCCGCTCACCTTCAGCCACCACCAAGCTCCGACCACTGCCGCTCTGTTTCTCCAGTTTCTATGCTGTGAACCGTCACGTAGGTATGCTCTCAACCATTAACTTTTATTGGATCTGAGTTGTTTTCCCTCTTTTATATGGAACATTGTGTTGTTGTTGTTGTTTTATCTATGAAAGAAGTAGAGAAAACAAAAAGAGGTTGTGAGGGAGGAAGAAGCATGATCTGCTTCTGTTTGTTTCCACATGTTGCTTTTCATGTTTTGTTTATTTGTTTTTTAATACAATTGGTGGGACACTTGTCATAATATGGTTGGTCGGAGGAAGACTTTGAAAAGTCAAACGCAGGTGAGTGGGAAGATGCATCGCCCCTATCTGAATTACTACTAATTTTAATTTGATTTTCATTATTTCTTTTGTTTATTAATGTAAATCTAATTAAGGTTTACTAGTTTAGGTTTCATGCGGTGCATCTCAGTGGCTATTACGTGGATTGAGTTTTGTTGTTAGTTTATTTTCCAGTTAATTTTATGTTATTTAAGTTTCTTTAGAATAAATATCGAAATTTCAAAAATATTTTCAAAAATATATATATCAACCTTATTTTATTAAATACTTAATATAGTTTATTAGGATATTTAGTTATAAATAGAAGTTAAAAAAAAAGAAATATGTATTTTATCTAATTAGCTTTGATAATTAAAAAACAAAATGTCTTTATTTATTAATTTCTCTTTAGAATTTAATACATTTGTTCATATTTACCCTATCTCTTGTATATTATTTCATGCTACTTTCCCCCATTCTCTTGTTTATTGCGAGGTACATTCGAGTTGTTCATCTATTCTCGTGGATACGCAAATTTATCCTCAGTCTCCTCTACTGGATCTCGCTAATTCCAGATCTAAAAGACCAGAACACGTTACTCCACCATGGACAGGGTTCTTCCTATTACGAGTCATACCTGATCAAAAGCTAAATCCTGTTTCATATTCATTTTAAATAACCATTCTATTTTATTTGGTTTTTATCAAATTAGGGTTAAATTCGATTGCCATCGAATTGTCATACACTCACTACATCCTTTTTCTTATGCCCAACTTTTCAGGGTTATCGTCAGAAGCCTCCGCCCACGCGCTCCACTAATCAAGAGCTAAGTTTTTTTTATTCTTTTCTTATTTAATTTGACCTTTATTTTATTTCATTATTTTTGCCTTTTTGCCCAAAATAAGGTTTGGCTCGAATAATCAATACACTCATTGCCTTCTCCTTCTTTTTCTGTTGTCAATTCTCCAATGGTCAGGGTCAATGCTTCATGCTTCAAGGCAAATCTCTGCCCCATCAACCTTCATCAATCCAGGCTAAAGGTTTGTCAAGTTGCCAAAGCTACATTGGTAATCCTAAAACCCTATTTGCCTTTATTATTACTTATGTCAAACCCTATTAAAGGATCCGCTGGTTTCATTGTTCCCTTCCCCATATTATTATGTAACTGTTCCCTGGTTGTATTGTGTGGCCTTGAAGGCACTTAAAACTGTTATATTATTTTTACTGCGTGGTTAGTAATTTAGGGAGTGCAAACCATGAACTGAACATAGATCACCTCACTACAAGATAAATGTAATCGAAGTTAACCACGTGATTGTTGCACCCACACACCTTTAGGGTAATCCCTCTGGTTGCCTTATTATTGTTGCCTGTTGCCTTATAAACCTGTTGCCTCTAAATATGCTAAACAGTCAAAGTCCCTCGATTCCGAGGATACCCAAAGCAATGCTGCCTGTTGCCTTCAAAGTTATTGAAACTCCCTCGATGTTGCCTTATAAGATGATTGTCCCAATTGCTAAGGTATCCTCGCATGATGCCTAAGAATGACTATTATATCCTTCCCTTAGACTACCTGCCCTCTTTATGGTAGGGACAGTCTTATGGCGAACGATTTCTCGATGACCCCTCAAATCCAATTGAAAGACTTCCTGCCCTCTCATGGTATGGATAGATCCTTTCACCTGAAAAGCTAAAAGAACATTTTCAAACTTAGGGTAGTTGCTACTAATTGCTTGCTCTAAATTCAAAACTCTTTTTCAAATCAAATTCAAAAAGACTACGCTTATTTACAAGCTAAAGTTCTTCTTCGAAAATCCTTTCAAATAATTCAAACATTTCAAAAAGTGAGCCAAGCAATTAAGAGCCCATGGATAACCATGGATGCAAAGGGTGCCTTACACCTTCCCTTTGTATAACTTACCCCCCGAACTCAAATCTTTTCAAAAGGTCTTTTTCTGTTCTTTTAGCCTTTCTATAATTGGATAAAATAAAAGTCGGTGGCGACTCTTGCTATCCGCAACATGTCAAATAAAAGTCAGTTCACCGTATTACAGAACTGGCGACTCTGCTGGGGATGCTTTCGATTAAAAGAGGGGTTACCTTAGAGCTAGGATCACTTTAAATCTGTTTGACTTGTTTGCTTTATCTTTAAAGGCTGTTTTGGGTATTCTGCTGTGTGAAAGATCCTACACCCGGAGCTAGTGTACCTTAGGCATGTGGCATGAGACCAGGGAGGCTGTACGACATGTATCGTTATGGTTGAACTGGTGGCCACCGTTAGTGCGACGCTTTGGTTTGTCCTGATGGCCCTTGAATATGATCGAGGAGACATTTGGCTACCGCGTGGTGTCATAAGCACTAATTCGCCCTTAGAACCATAGTTGACCTTGACTTTGGCCTATAGGAAGTAGCGAGATAGATGGCTTTGGATTCTTGACTGAAGTCGGTTGATACTCGATGCTACACTCATTGAGATTGGACTCTGGGGATGCTTTTGGCTGGCCGATCGAGTGCCATGTTGAGACAATGCCCGCGAGAAAGATCAGGGATATGAGCACCATAGAACCCGGTTACTATTCTAGGACAGGTTGAACCAACTTAACTTCAGTGGGGAGGGTATTTACCTGCGAACTCCACGCAAGCCTTTAATCCTAAGGACACTTGTGTGACTTGTCTGTGCTTGCTACTAACCTTTTGGCTCTCTTGCAGGTTTTTCTTGTAGGACTTGTTTGTCCTTATCACCATACATTTTGCCTGATGCATTGCATCCGCATAACATCATGACATCATAACATTGCATGTTTACTAACCCTTTCAAGGATCTTAGGGATTTAAGGCGCACAATTTCAGGTGCTCTTATCAAGGACGGAATTCCTATCTAGGGGCAAGAGGATTTACTTTCCTCTGGCCACTTGTCTTCCAAATCAAAGACACCGTACCTATCAAGGGGCAAGAGGATTTATTTTCCTCTGGCCACATACCTTCCAGTTCAGAGACATCATACCTATCAAGGGGCAAGAGGATTTATTTTCCTCTAACCATGTACCTTCAAATTCAGAGATATCCCGAATCAGAGGCGATGACCCACTCGGTATGGTGAGCTTGATTCTCGAAGAAGGACATTTAAAGACAAAAATCAGAGTTCCTCAAACGAAGATGCGACCAAATCATTTTCTAACGTTGCTAACTAAATTTCCTATAGATCCTTGAAAACATTTCATTTGCATTCATGACATTGCATATTTCTAACTTTGTTTTCAGGTTCCGCCTTGACAATCATTCCTCTCAGATATAATCGAGCTGGAGATCCATCCTGACAAGCCCTTTTACATTTCAAAACTTCGACTCTAACAAACAAGCATTACCTATCAGATATGGTCTAATGTATGACCCGTTCCGGTATCTTCAGTCAGATATGGTCTAATGTATGACTCGTTCTGGCATTATTCATCAGATATGGTTTAATGTATGACTCGTTCTGATATCCTCCCTCAGATATGGTCCAATATATAGTCCAATGTATGACTCGTTCTGACATTCCAACAGATATGGTCTAATGTACGACTCGTTCTGGTATCCTTCATCAGACATGGTCTAATGGGTAGCTCATTCTGGCATACCTCTTCAGATATGGTTTAATGAATAACTCGTTCTGATGTCCTACGCTAGATACATTCCAGAAGCTCGAACCCCGGATACTCTGAATCTCTACACCAGTTCCACAACAACAAAGAAAGCCAGACATACCCAAGTGTCAATTCACCAAAATCAACATGTCATTGGCTCAAGCATTACAACATCTGTTGAAGATCGGATTGATTACTCTGAGGGACCCTCTTAAGAATTCTAACACCTCTGGCTATAAACTCAATGCGAGGTGCGCATACCATTCCAACATTCCTGGACATTACAAGAACCATTGCTGGACATTGAGGAATAAGATTCAAGATCTAATCGACAACGGGGAAATTAAATTCAACCCTTTCGAAACTCCTGTGGTGATCACCGCCCCTATGACTAGTCATGACAAGATTGATTGACGTCTAGACGGACCAACTTTTGGATCATTTGATCTACTTTCATTTGCAAGTTTCTTTTCTGTTTGTTTAAACATTTGACTCATGATAGACATTATCTGTTTTAATAATCATCATCAGTGCATTGCATATGTTTGTCTTGAATAAATTATTTCGCTATCACTCATTTTAAATTGCATCTTTACTTTGTATATGTTTTGTGATACTCAACTCCTACTAAAGCTGTATGCCTTTTAAGGGAGGATGACGAAAACGATACCGCAACCTCATGCAGTATGCTTTTGAACGGACTATGCTGACGATGTACAGGCATTGTTTCAATTCCTAAACAGTGGAGATATAAGGATGATAATCCCTCGTCAACCCCTTTGAGCCTAAGGAGCAGAAGTTTTTCTTTCACGTACTAAATTAAAACCCTTGATCATAACCTGGGGCAGGGTAGTTCCCAGTTAATTTGACTGTGCATTCTATATTGAGAGAATCATTCAGTACACCTTCCAATAAAGGTTTCAAACACAAGTGTTCATCTACACACATCAAAGAAGTATCAGAGATGTCAATCAAAAAGCCAATGATGGTTCATCAATCATTAAGCAAGGCAGTCAATATCTTTCAAAAAAAAATGATGAAAAACATATATACAAAGAAAAGCCTGCTAAGTCAAAAATCAAAAAGATGACTGAGGCAAAAAAATCAAGGCATCCCGCTGACTGTAAACTCAAAATAGACAGTTCAGGCAAAAGTTAGGGATATCAAAAAAAAAAGATGAAAAAAGAGAAGTCAATAAATTTCTGAACAACATAATGTTGTGACTACCAAAAGGAAGAAGTGACTGCCATCACAAAAGTTCTCATTGCTGGCGAACCATCATAATTATCAAAGGTGCAAATACAAAAGTCTCTTGAAACCTGAATGCATAAGTTGAATTAACTGAGCTTAGGATCGAAGAACATCACGAAGATTGGGATGGGTACAAATAAATCTTGAGCCTTTATCCTTTGTTTCTTAAACCGTGAACCAAACCACGTTACAACCCTTGAAAGTCCTAACTGAAGCATGGTTAGTTCGAAAGCATACTGTCACAATAAAGGTATCCTGACTCCTTAAGGTGTACCACAAATGTTGAGTTGATATCCTGTTCTTTACAAACATCATGTTTTATAAATATCGCGCTTTTACATCTCTTGTTTTAACGTTTTCACAAAAACTCAAGACAAACGTATGCATTGCATCTCATGAATTCATTATTAAGCATATTCTGCTACATAATTTCAAATGTTAGCATCAGAAAGAACTTGCACAGAGTATAACTAATGACTGGAAGTTATCCCGATAGACAAGATTACTCCGAGAAGCAACGTCTCCTATGTATACAAGGGGCATGGCACGTTTGCTCAATCAATCAGGGGCAATCAGGTCAAGATTCGAAGAATCTCTCAAATGCCAAAAAGTCAAAGGCATACATCACAAGTAGATTTAAAACTATTTCCCAATCAACATGGGGCATTGTCCTGGACCAATGATTACGAGGGGCATGATGCCCATAGTGCACATCTCATAAAGTCCTCGCGAGGCGAATCTTTCCAAAGTCCCTACTAGCGGGGGAAAATCTATGCAAGTTCAGTTTGACATCTTGATCAATACTCAGTGGTATATCCTAATCAAAACCAGGAATGGTAGTTACTATAATGTTGGGGGCATCTTTCGAGACACCCATGTCTCCTCACAAAACCAGGATTCACAAGATCATATCCCCACAGAGTAATAATTAAGAAGATATCTTCAAATGCCCTCGTCCCGACAAAGACATGTCCCCCCAACAGAGCTTACATCTTCAACAGCTTACATCTTCAACACTATCGGTTCTCCAACACTTTGCTTTTCTCCAACATGGTTTATTAATATCTCTAATCCCTAATCAGGGAACATCAAGTTACTGATCATCCCCCAAGCAGAAATCATAAATCCCCAGCTGAGTACCTTTCAAGACGAAATCAAACATCAGGATCAAACATCTGAAGATTTATTTTCTCGACTAAGACAACATAAATCATATTCGCATACCATATGACACAAATATATTCATACATCGCATACATCACTGCATAACAAATCCATAACATACAAAGTTTCTCATTTATTTTGAGATACGCATTACATAAACACATGCATCATGACATAAGAAAACTAACCTCTACTTTTTAGGATATTACTATCTTTATTTGCAAAGAGTTAAGTCGACACCTTTGACGGTTCCTTAACAATCTATTCTCAAGTATTAAGTCGACACCTTTGACGGTTCCTTAATACATCAAGAGTTAAGTCGACACCTTTGACGGTTCCTTAACAACACACTTCAGATATAAGTCGACACCTTTGACGGTTCCTTATACAATCTATCTGCATATCTGAGTCGATACCTTTGACGGTGCCTCAATGATATGTTTCAAAGTTAAGTCGATACCTTTGACGGTTCCTTAAATAACCCAACACAGATTTGAGTCGATACCTTTGATGGTTCCTCAACATTAAAAAAAAAAAAAAAAAAGGGGGGGGAAAACAGCAAAAGCAGAGATTTCGTAACAATCCATACTCCAACAACTACCAGATGGCATCTACAAGCCTATCTCCGACAAAAGTCCCTACTTCAAATAGGGCAAATTTCTTGGTATTCTTGTGTTCAATCATCTCCAACCTTCAGATACCGACTGGCATACAGACCACTCTACATCTTCAGGTTTAAGATAATTGAACAGGGGCAGCTGTCATACCCCAAAATTTGCCCATCATAATCTCAAGATATTTTGGCTCAAGTAGTCTCAGCTCCAACTAGCAAGCATGCATATCTTCTCCCAAATAAAGATCTGTAATGTCGTTCATTTATTTTTTATAACATTTATTTATTTTATTCGGATTTTATTCATTTAAAGTCTAAATAAAATAAATAAATATGAAAGATATTTGAATTTATTTCAATCATTCAAGGGAACCGTGGATAAATTATTGTCTACTCTCATATTTTTATTTGATTTATTTAAAGTCAAATTATGGTTTAACAATATGAAGATATTATATGTCAATCCAAAACAAATAGGCCAAAGTCCAGGCCCGGTATTTGACCTAATGTCAAATATTATATATACCCTCACATTACAGTAACCAGGGAAGGACTTTCAAATCCTATTTTTTTTTCAGACACTCACATACCCACTATAGCAAATCCTCGCTTTTAACATCCCCATGTACATACACTAAGGCGATTCTACTTATTTCCACATATCAACACTATGAATCCGTAGATCCATATTACGTGCAAGGATGCTGCATGGTTGTTTCGATTTTCATGGCTTACGGTGTGGTAATGGATTCAACAAATCGCAGCGGTTGCATGACATCTTCAACTCACAATAACATCAATACATCAATCTAGGACAAATTATAAGCTAAGCGATCATTCTCGAATACACTCAATATTGACTACTTGTGTTATTGTCTTGTTTGTCAAATGCACTCAATATTTGTTTACTTGTGTTACTCTGTTTTGTTTGTTGTTTAGGAAAGAAGAAGACCGTCGAAGCAAGCTGGTGACATCCAACGGTTTCAGCCAACGACGACACCGGCTTCCAACGAAACGCCAACAACCGCGAGCCTCTTACACAATGAGATCCACCGCCGGAAAAGCTTCTCACGCCGACGAGTTCAAGTGGAGAACCACCCCGCAATTCCGGCATCAACACCAAACTATTACAAATCCATTGCACCACGCAACACCACATATATGGTCGATTCCGTATAACAACATCACCATCAATGAACCTGCAGGCATACAACAAGTTCAGAACCATCAAGTTTGCCACACAACTATGAAGATCCAACGACACGTGATGCGTCAACCACAACAACATAAAACCGAGGCAATTCGCAACAATATCGATTCAACAATCCCTGAAGCAATAGAAAGGCATACATCATACGGAAGTAACGCAAAAATCAAAGAGAAAAAAAAAGAGATTGAATCAAAACGCAAGAATCAGAGATTCACGCCTCATACTTCATTAATCTCGTCGCTGCATACAACGCGCAACATCATCTACCTCACGGAGCAACAACGCTCACCGATCCAACCACCACGCGCGGATCGTCGACGTAACGCAGAAACCTCGCCGCTCACCTTCAGCCACCACCAAGCTCCGACCACTGCCGCTCTGTTTCTCCAGTTTCTATGCTGTGAACCGTCACGTAGGTATGCTCTCAACCATTAACTTTTATTGGATCTGAGTTGTTTTCCCTCTTTTATATGGAACATTGTGTTGTTGTTGTTGTTTTATCTATGAAAGAAGTAGAGAAAACAAAAAGAGGTTGTGAGGGAGGAAGAAGCATGATCTGCTTCTGTTTGTTTCCACATGTTGCTTTTCATGTTTTGTTTATTTGTTTTTTAATACAATTGGTGGGACACTTGTCATAATATGGTTGGTCGGAGGAAGACTTTGAAAAGTCAAACGCAGGTGAGTGGGAAGATGCATCGCCCCTATCTGAATTACTACTAATTTTAATTTGATTTTCATTATTTCTTTTGTTTATTAATGTAAATCTAATTAAGGTTTACTAGTTTAGGTTTCATGCGGTGCATCTCAGTGGCTATTACGTGGATTGAGTTTTGTTGTTAGTTTATTTTCCAGTTAATTTTATGTTATTTAAGTTTCTTTAGAATAAATATCGAAATTTCAAAAATATTTTCAAAAATATATATATCAACCTTATTTTATTAAATACTTAATATAGTTTATTAGGATATTTAGTTATAAATAGAAGTTAAAAAAAAAGAAATATGTATTTTATCTAATTAGCTTTGATAATTAAAAAACAAAATGTCTTTATTTATTAATTTCTCTTTAGAATTTAATACATTTGTTCATATTTACCCTATCTCTTGTATATTATTTCATGCTACTTTCCCCCATTCTCTTGTTTATTGCGAGGTACATTCGAGTTGTTCATCTATTCTCGTGGATACGCAAATTTATCCTCAGTCTCCTCTACTGGATCTCGCTAATTCCAGATCTAAAAGACCAGAACACGTTACTCCACCATGGACAGGGTTCTTCCTATTACGAGTCATACCTGATCAAAAGCTAAATCCTGTTTCATATTCATTTTAAATAACCATTCTATTTTATTTGGTTTTTATCAAATTAGGGTTAAATTCGATTGCCATCGAATTGTCATACACTCACTACATCCTTTTTCTTTATGCCCAACTTTTCAGGGTTATCGTCAGAAGCCTCCGCCCACGCGCTCCACTAATCAAGAGCTAAGTTTTTTTTATTCTTTTCTTATTTAATTTGACCTTTATTTTATTTCATTATTTTTGCCTTTTTGCCCAAAATAAGGTTTGGCTCGAATAATCAATACACTCATTGCCTTCTCCTTCTTTTTCTGTTGTCAATTCTCCAATGGTCAGGGTCAATGCTTCATGCTTCAAGGCAAATCTCTGCCCCATCAACCTTCATCAATCCAGGCTAAAGGTTTGTCAAGTTGCCAAAGCTACATTGGTAATCCTAAAACCCTATTTGCCTTTATTATTACTTATGTCAAACCCTATTAAAGGATCCGCTGGTTTCATTGTTCCCTTCCCCATATTATTATGTAACTGTTCCCTGGTTGTATTGTGTGGCCTTGAAGGCACTTAAAACTGTTATATTATTTTTACTGCGTGGTTAGTAATTTAGGGAGTGCAAACCATGAACTGAACATAGATCACCTCACTACAAGATAAATGTAATCGAAGTTAACCACGTGATTGTTGCACCCACACACCTTTAGGGTAATCCCTCTGGTTGCCTTATTATTGTTGCCTGTTGCCTTATAAACCTGTTGCCTCTAAATATGCTAAACAGTCAAAGTCCCTCGATTCCGAGGATACCCAAAGCAATGCTGCCTGTTGCCTTCAAAGTTATTGAAACTCCCTCGATGTTGCCTTATAAGATGATTGTCCCAATTGCTAAGGTATCCTCGCATGATGCCTAAGAATGACTATTATATCCTTCCCTTAGACTACCTGCCCTCTTTATGGTAGGGACAGTCTTATGGCGAACGATTTCTCGATGACCCCTCAAATCCAATTGAAAGACTTCCTGCCCTCTCATGGTATGGATAGATCCTTTCACCTGAAAAGCTAAAAGAACATTTTCAAACTTAGGGTAGTTGCTACTAATTGCTTGCTCTAAATTCAAAACTCTTTTTCAAATCAAATTCAAAAAGACTACGCTTATTTACAAGCTAAAGTTCTTCTTCGAAAATCCTTTCAAATAATTCAAACATTTCAAAAAGTGAGCCAAGCAATTAAGAGCCCATGGATAACCATGGATGCAAAGGGTGCCTTACACCTTCCCTTTGTATAACTTACCCCCCGAACTCAAATCTTTTCAAAAGGTCTTTTTCTGTTCTTTTAGCCTTTCTATAATTGGATAAAATAAAAGTCGGTGGCGACTCTTGCTATCCGCAACATGTCAAATAAAAGTCAGTTCACCGTATTACACTGTGAATGTTCTGAGGATCAAAGAAATTCAAGTTCTGAAGCTGTCCTATGGAAGCAGGAATCAGAAGCTGTGAATATTCTGAGGATCTAAAGAAATTCAATGTTCTGAAGCTGTCCTATGGAAGCAGAAATCAGAAGCAGTGAATGTTCTGAAGTTCAAGCATATGTGAACGTCTCTACTGAAATACTCAGGGAAGTCTTTTATTTATAAAATTCTTCTAGTATTAATTTCAGGGGGAGATTATTCATCTCAGGGGGAGATTGTTAATCTCAGGGGGAGACGCATTCACATTATGTTTATATGCTTATGCTATAACTGTGTAATTGTCTTTTGCCGTCTGTTATTCTGATTGCAAATTCATATCATTTATATATGTTTTTGTCATCATCAAAAAGGGGGAGATTGTTAGAACAAGAATTGTTCTGATCAATAATCTTAGTTTTGATGATAACAATGTATATGAATTTTGCTCAACATAATGTGGTACTCTAATCCTATGCAATTTCCTTTTCAGGAAATATATAAAGAGTATGCACAAATCAGCGCTAAGAAGCTTTGACTCAGAAGGTTCAGTATGCAACTTCAGCACATGGTCTGGCAAGACATCAGATGATGGTCAAGCAGAATCAGAACATGGTCTATTAGAAGCATCAGAAGAACTTGAGTTCAGAAGCAGAAGCACTGAAGTCACGGAATCACGCTCAGAAGCATATCAAGATCAGAAGATCAGAAGATGCTCTGCACCAAGCTGTTTGTACTCTGATGATTTTCAACGTAGTATTTACAAAGAACAAATCAGAATCAAGTACTAGATGGCAGGCTACGCTGACTGACAAAAGGAACGTTAGAAGCTATTAAAGGCAATGTCAGTAGTCACAGCAAAAGCAAGGCTCGAGGTAGTTGACAAAACAGTGAAACATTAAATGCAATGCTGTACAGAATACGCAAAGCATTAAATGCTCCCAACGGTCATCTTCTCAAACGCCTATATAAATGAAGTTCTGATGAGAAGCAAGGTTACCGAATTCTTGACAATTTCTGTGAATATTAACTTGCTGAAACGCTGTTCAACTCAAAGCTCAAAAACTTCATCTTCATCAAAGCTCATTACATTACTGTTGTAATACTTTAGTGAGTCTAAGCTTAAATCTGTAAGAGAAATATCACAGTTTGTGATTATCGCTTTTAAGAAGCAATTGTAATACTCTTAGAATTTGTTTACATTAAATTGTAAAGGACTAGAGTGATCGGGTTGTGATCAGTATACTCTAGAGAAGTCTTAGAAGGTCTCTAAGCAGTTGTTCCTAGAGTGATCAAGTTGTGATCAGAAGACTCTAGAAGACTTAGAAGTTGTCTAAGTGGAAAACCATTGTAATCTCGTGTGATTAGTGGATTAAATCCTCAGTTGAGGTAAATCACCTTGTATAGGGTGGACTGGAGTAGTTTAGTTAACAACGAACCAGGATAAAAATACTTGTGCAAATTATTTTTATCTTACGAGTTTTTGAAACTACACTTATTCAAACCCCCCCTTTCTAAGTGTTTTTCTATCCTTCAAAAGGAACTATGCCTTCGCGGCGCGACTAATGTCCGCGGCGCGTACTGAGTACATCAATTTTCCCTGCGCCTTCTGCCAAGCAGTTCGTGGCGCCAACCCCTTGACGCGGCGCGAACTGGTGATTTCCAGGAATCCGAATCGTAGAAAACAGCCTACGATTCTGTCCCTATTTCACCAAATCATTACCAAACTGATTCCATTTTTACCAGATTTCACGTACAGTAAAACAATGCATATTATAACACACGTCCAGCACACAATAAGCATCTATTAACATCATATCAGTATCTAACATCCAGAATTCACCAAATCGTGTAACTTTCATCAATTTATCCCAACCCCAACCTAACATCCTATAACCTAAACATAACCCAATTGATACAAACATCATGCTCAATCTATCCTACTATCTATAATCCCATAATAAAAGTTAAACGGAAGAGCCCCCCTTACCTGAAGGTTGATTCTTCGTTCTTCCTCGCGTCGCACTTCCTTGCTTCTCTGCTCTTTCACGTTCAAACTTCACTTCTCCTTTGGTTCTATTTTCACAAATCCTTCTCTTTTTCTATTTTATGAAAATAAGTTTATTATTAGCAATGGGCTTCACAACTGACACCCCCTTCTACTAAAAGCAACCCTTGCCCATTAGCCTCATTATTCCACTTTTATCAAATAACTCAAATAATTCTAATATTGAATCCAAAAAAAATCAATTAAATTAAATAAAGAATTTTATAGGGTGTTACAACTCTCCCCCACTAGAGAAGTTTTCGTCCTCGAAAACATACCTTAGACAAAGAGTTCCGGGTAGGAATCCTTCATCTGACTTTCCAGTTCCCAGGTAACATTTCCACCTGCTGGTCCTCCCCGAGCTACTTTGACCAACGCTATCTCCTTTCCACGCAATTGTTTCAGTTTCCGATCATCAATCCTCATAGGCAAAGCTTCAACTGTCAGATTATCCTTTACCTGTACATCATCTACTTGGATCACATGAGATGGATCTGCAGTGTATTTCCTCATCTGTGATACGTGGAATACATCGTGCGAATTCGCAAGCATTGGTGGCAACGTAATACGGTAAGCCACCTCTCCAACCCTTTTTATAATCTGATACGGACCAATGAAACGCGCAGTCAACTTCCTTGATTTTAGTGCTCTACCAACACCAGTCGTAGGAGTCACCCTCAAGAACACATGATCTCCTTCTTGAAATTCAAGTGTCCTTCGTTTTTATCATGGTAGCTCTTCTGGCGACTCTGAGAAGCCTTCATCTTCTCCTGAATCAATTTAATCTTCTCTGTAGTCTCTTGTACAATTTCTGGTCCAATCACCGTACTCTCACCAGATTCATACCAACACAAAGGTGTTCTACATCTCCTACCATACAAAGCTTCAAATGGAGCCATACCAATGCTCGAATGAAAACTATTGTTGTAGGTAAATTCAATCAACGGCAAATAACTATCCCATGCACCACCTTTTTCTAATACACAGGCACGCAACAGATCTTCCAATGATTGAATTGTCCTTTCAGTCTGACCATCAGTCCGCGGATGATAAGCAGAACTCAGCCTCAATTTAGTACCTAAAGCCTTCTGCAAACCTTCCTAGAATCGAGATGTAAACCTTGGATCTCTATCTGACACGATACTCAAAGGAATACCATGTAAAATTACTATCTTCTCAATATACAATTGAGCTAACCTCTCCATCGGGTAATCCATTCTCATCGGTATAAAGTGAGCAGACTTCGTAAACTCGTCCACAATAATCCAAATAGCTTCACAATTCTTCACCGTCCCCGGCAAACCAGAAACAAAATCTATAGATATACTATCCCACTTCCATTCAGGAATAAATAACGGTTGCATAGCTCCATACGGCTTTTGATGTTCAATCTTCGACTTCTGGCAAGTCAAACAAGCATAAACAAATTCAGCTATTTCCTTTTTCATTCCAGGCCACCAAAACAGATTCTTTAAGTCATGATACATCTTGGTAGCACCAAGATGAATACTCAATCCACTATGATGTCCTTCTTCAAGAATGCTCTTCCTCAATTCAGAAACATCAGGAACACAAACACGATTGTCAAACCTCATTATACAATTCTCGTCGATTCTGAATTCACCTCCTTTACCTTGGTTAATCCAAGTCAACTTATCAACCAACTCTATATCAGTCTTCTGACTCTCTCGAATTTCCTCAAGAATACCACTAGTCAGCTTCAGCATACCCAATTTAACACTGTTAGGAGTGTCTTCGCATACTAAACTCAAATCTCTGAATTGTTCAATTAAGTCCAATTCCCTCACCATCAACATAGACATATGCAAGGACTTCCTACTCAAAGCACCGACAACAACGTTTGCTTTACCCGGGTGGTAATTCAGTCCAAAATCATAATCCTTGAGAAATTATAACCATCTCCTTTGTCTCATATTTAGCTCTTTTTGATGAAAGAGATACTTCAGACTCTTGTGATCACTAAATACTTCAAACCTTGAACCATACAGATAGTGCCTCCACAGTTTCAACACGAATACTACTGCTGCCGACTCTAAGTCGTGGGTCGGGTAATTCTTCTCATGCACTTTAAGTTGTCTCGACGCATAAGCGACTACCTGTTGATTCTGCATTAGTACACCTCCTAATCCCATCAATGATGCATCACAATAAACAACAAAAGATTCCACCGGATTCGGAAAAATCAAGATCGGCGCACTAGTCAGCCTCCTCTTCAACTCTTGGAATCCTTCTTCACATTTCGAATCCCAAATGAACGCTTGACCCTTCCTAGTCAACTTAGTTAACGACAACGCTAACTTTGAAAAACCTTCAATGAACTTCCTATAGTAACCCGCAAGACCAAGGAAACTACGGACTTCGGAAATTGACTTCGGAGCTTCGTATTGAGACACTGCTTCTACTTTCGTTGCGTCAACGACAATACCATCTTTAGAAATTACATGCCCAAGAAAGCTTACTTCACTTAGCCAAAACTCACACTTTGACAGTTTCGTATAAAGTTTCTTTTCCTTTAATAGTTCCAATACCACTCTTAGATGCTCTGCATGTTCTTCTTCACTCTTAGAATATATTAGAATATCATCGATAAATACCACCACGAATTGATCCAGGTAAGGAAGGAAGATCCTATTCATATACTCCATGAAAACCCCCGACGCATTAGTTACTCCAAATGGTATCACTATATAATCGTAATGACCATACCTCGTTCTAAATGCTGTTTTTTGAATATCGTCCATCTTCACCCGAATCTGATGATATCCCGACCTCAAGTCAATTTTTCTGAACACGCTTGCACCAACCAGTTGATCCATCAAATCATCAATCCTCGGTAATGGATACCGATTCTTAATAATAACTTTATTCAGCTGCCTATAATCCACACACAATCTCATAGAGCCTTCTTTCTTCTTTACCAACAACACCGGCGCACCCCACGGTGACACACTAGGACGAATGAATTATTTTTCCAGCAATTCTTCTAACTGACTCTTCAACTCAGCTAACTCAGATGCCGACATAAGATACGGCGCCATCGACACAGGACTAGTTCCAGGAACTAACTCAATAGCAAATTCAACTTCCCTCTCTGGCGGTAACTCTCTTACATCCTCTGGGAAAACTTCTGGAAATTCACATACTACCGGTAAGTCACAACTCACCGCTTTCTTCTTCACTTCCATAGATGCAATCAACATAAACACGGCAACCCCGTCCTTCATTGCTTCATCCACTTGTCTAGCAGTCATCGCCAAGTCCTCAACACTGACATCTTCAGGAAAAATAACCGTCTTCGAGAAACAATTGATATGAACCCGATTGAATTGCAACCAGTTCATTCCCAGAATAACATCGAGTTGTTCCAACGAAAGGCACACTAAGTCCATTCCGAATTCTCTACCAAAAATATCAATTGGACAGTTCAAATAAGCAAACGAAGTAGTCACTGAACCCGACGCAGGAATGTCAATGATCATACTTCCATTAATATCATATATTTCCAAGTTCAATCGTTTAGCACAATCCAACGAAATAAACGAATGAGTTGCTCCAGTATCTATAATTGCAATTAAGGAGTGCCATGGATAAAACACGTACCTTTAATCAATCAATCCTCTGGAGTAGTCTCTGAACCTGATAAAGCAAAAACTTTACCCCCAGCTTGATTCTTCTTTGGCTTAGGACACTGTGGACTAATATGACCTTCTTCACCGCAGTTATAACAAGTCACAGTCTTTCCTTTGCACTCAACAGCAATGTGGTCTGCCTTACCACACCTATAGCACTTTTTATCTTCACTTTTGCATTCGTGAACGCGATGTTCAGGTTCCCCACACTCAAAGCACTTAACAGGAGCACCAGAGTCTCCCCCACTAGGCTTCCTCCAACCTCCAGCTTTTTGGTTAACTTTACCATATGGCTTACCACGGTCTATAGGCTTCTTCCCTTTCTTGTTGACCAACTCGCGGGAGTGTGACGACTTCAGCTTGAGATTACCCTCTTCATAGATTCTACTACAATCCACCAAATCAGTAAACCGACGAATCCTTTGATACCTGATACCCTGTTTAATTTCATCACGGAGACCATTCTCGAACTTAACACACTTCGATAACTCACTAGCCTCATCATTGTTGTTGTGGACATAATACTTTGCCAGTTCAACAAACTTGGACGCATACTCCAGCACAGTCATGTTACCTTGCGTCAGATCCAAAAATTCAACCTCTTTCCTGCCCCTAACATCCTCAGGAAAGTACCTCCGCAAGAATTCTCGCTTGTACACAACCCAAGTAATTGCTACACCGGCAGCTTCAATTTCATCCGTACTAGCCATCCACCAATCATCAGCTTCTTCAGAAAGCATGTGAGTACCATATCTCACCTTCATATTTTCAGTACAATCGATCACTCGGAAAATCATTTCAATTTCCTTCAGCCACCTCTGAGCGCCTTCGGGATCGTGAGTGCCTTTGAACAACGGAGGATTGTTCCTCTGAAAACTGTTCAGCTGCCTATCAACACCAATACCATCCCTGTTGGCATTCCCTCCCAGCACACCAGCAATCATACCCAGAGCCTCAGCAATCGCGTCATTGTTTCTTCCTCCTCTTCCGGCCATTGTTCTGCTAAATATAAAACAATATTCATTAGAACAAGAAGTATCGATAGTGTCAACCTTACACTAATCGTATACAAGGGATTAACCGACACTAAGACTCTGACTCAAACGACCAACTATGCTCTGATACCACTATTGTAACACCCTTCTAAACCCCGCACGAAAATTAACTAAAATCAGAGTAAAACATTGTCATACCCCAAAATTTGCCCATCATATTTATTCATATTTCAATCCATCTGACTTTCAGATGCTCAAAGACACACAAGAAAGAAGCATGCAGTCTCTCTCCTAAATAACAGCCTCTGAATTAGGGTTTCTGATTTAATCAAGGAATCTGAACTTCTGACACCTCAAGTGGACTACATGGCCTCTCATATGATTCAAAGTGTCCTCATGCCAAGTTTCGAGCTTTGATTCATAAGGTTGCTCAATCAAATAGTTCAAATGGTCAACAGTCGACTAGGTTGACCTAAAAGTCAATTGTGGCCAAAGTATAGTCAAAACTTCTGATTTTTGGTCAACATCCTCATTATGGGGTATCATTCATCATTTGATCAAGGATTGATCATGATTCATCAAGAAAAGCTCCAGAATCATCAAGAACCTGAGTTTCTAAATTAGGTTTTTTAAGGAAAAGTTAACTGAACTTTGACCGGCCATAACTCCCACATGGAACATCAGAAATTTCCCATCCAAAGCTCATTTGAAGGAAATTGAATTCTCTACAATTTTGAGAGATATGAGCCAAAGCCAAAGCCAAAGCCAAAAATGAAGCCAAAAATGCCAAAGCCAAAAACATTACAGGTCCTTCTAAAGGATCGCAAAAAAGTCGTTTTTTCTCAAAGCTCATAACTTGAATATGGTAGACTCAATTGAGATGAAACCAAAATTATCATTTAGAAGACACTCTAAGCTTTCTAAAAAGCTCAAGAACACTTCCATACAATAAAAAATGAAGGAGTTAGGGCTTGCACAAGTTGGTCGATTTTGAGAAAATGCATGGAAGGCAAAGTGATGATTTTTAAGTTATTGCTTAATGGGCCTAATTCTTTGGTTCTAAACTCATTTCTAACATGGTCCAAGACTTCTAAAGCCCATTTATGCATGATTATATTATTTATTTTATTTATTTGATTTCTTATTCATTAAAAGTCAAATTTAATAAAATAAATAATAGAAAATATGGAAGATATGCATGAATTTATTTTTCCAATCAAATATTAAGCCTAATATTCATATAAATCAAGGAAATTTCGTTTTCCCTTGATGGAAAAAGATTGAATGCAAAAATATACACTTTTTATTCAATTTTAAATCAAATCTCCTCCAATCTTTTCTCTTGCAAACCAAGCCAAATATTAACCCTAATAAGGTCTTCTATATAAGGGCAATACATTCAGAATAATAGGGGACGAAAAAAGGAGACCGCAACCTCCAAGGATATCCAAAAAGAACGAAAAAATCTCAAGCAAGGTGGAAATTTCGTAACTCTGAGTGCAGCCCCCTTCAGAGTCTAGCAACCTTCTCAATCACTTCTCCAGGTAATATAAGGTAAGTTTCATACGTTATCCAAGTCTCATATTGTTTAATATGCATGGTTCATATTCATCATATTCTTCATATGAAATCATTTGGTTATGATGTTTCGTTGCGTTTTAGTACGATCTAATGACATGTTTGGGTTCCTGATGATATTTGGAGGAGAACTGAATTGTTTGGATTGAGTCATAACGTGTGGCAAGAAAATCACCATTGTTAGGGCATCAAGGTCGGATGCCCTCGAATCCATATCTACAGGCGTTAGCAGAGAAAACCAAGGCCACCAGCGAATTCGTGACACTCGGTTTGATGGATCTGGGCAGGATTTATTCTTATTTAACGCGTTTTGTTTAGTGTTGATTCTTGCAAAAAATAGCTACGAGAACTCGTACCTAAAACCATGGCAGATTTGAAGCTAATCCGTAGCAAAATTTGGTGAAGAAGACAGTGAATAGTGATAGGGACTTATTGACCAAACGTGCTGCATGCCCATTGGCCAGTCAGCAATTTCGTACCCTCACTCCAATTTAATTGGCTGCGAACGGGTCCCACGTTGACTAAGTTTGTTTTAATTCACGTTTGAATATTTGTTTGTTTCCAGGCGATTGGTTTACAGATAAAGATACTGGCTCAGTTGGTAGCACTGCAGGTCCAAGGGCGTTCATATGCAAGGGCAGCGGTTCGATACCTGCCCCTTGCATTTATTTTATTCTAATTTCTTTGTATTCTTCTGTTCTTAGATCCCACGCGTCTCTCCTGCTCACGCCCATGGTACGCTCTCAGCATCTCCACCATCAGATCCGTATGTAGCTTAATCCAACGCCCTGAAAGGTGACGGCCCAGGATGCACCTTCAGAAACGTGAAGCACCTAATCACAGAGCTAAGTTCCCTATTTCTTTTTATTTATTTATTTATTTTCAATTACATGAACCTTTTTTCTTTATTCCTTTTTCTCTTATTTTTACTTAATTAACTTGTTTTATTTAAACATTTATTATTATTATAATAATTCTATATAGCCTTTTAATTCGTTTAATCGAAAACCCGACTTTCCTCATAACATTAAAATAATTGTTTTTAATAATAAAAATTATTACTTTGGTATATACTTTTAATCAATTAAACATTTGTTAACCTCGAGGCATTTATAAATCGTAATAGCCGTTTGTAGCCGTTTGTTGGTAGGTGTTGACCGTTAACCCTGGTTAACTTTTGGCCCTTTCAGGGTTTGTTTTTGCCTTACCCTTTTTTGCCTCGATCTCTGTTTTAATTTTTAATCTGCCACGTTATAATTGTTGGGAATTTTAATGCACTAACACATTTTTCTTCTTTATGCCCAAATTTTCAGGGTTAATCAAAGATCTTCCGACTATGCACCATACCAATCGAAAAGCTAAGTTCTAATCCTTTTCTTATTTAAGTGTTATTTTACCTTTTATTTTATTTTAATTTTTGCCTTATAAGTTTAAATTAAGGTTTATTTTCAATACCAAGGAATTCCCCATACACTCACCCTTATTTATCTTTCTCTTAATTTTCAGAGATGATCAAGAGTTCGAGGATGATCAAGAGTTCGAGGAAGATCAAGGCAGACTCAAGATAAAGATTTTAAAACTAATTATTGACCCCCCCCCCCCCCCTTATTCTTCCATCTTTTTGAAGGATAGAAAAACACTTAGAAAGGGGGGGGATTGAATAAGTGTGACTTTAAATCTTGGACGATAAAAATAAATTGCACAATTATTTTTATCCTGGTTCGCTGTTAACGAAGCTACTCCAGTCCACCCCCGCAGAGATGATTTACCTCAACCTGAGGATTTAATCCACTAATCGCACGGATTACAATGGTTTTCCACTTAGTCCGCAACTAAGTCTTCCAGAGTCTTCTGATCACACACTGATCACTCCAGGAACAACTGCTTAGATACCCTCTAAGACTTTTCTAGAGTCTACTGATCAACACGATCACTCTAGGCTTAGTTCACTCCTAAGACTTCCCTAGAGTATTCTGATCAACACGATCACTCTAGTTACAAACTGCTCAGCCAACTGCTAAGACTTCCTAGAGTATACTGATCACACGATCACTCTAGTTCCTTACAACTTAATGTAATCTATTCAAGAGTTTACAAATGCTTCTTAAAAGCGATAATCACAACTGTGATATTTCTCTTAATCGTTTAAGCTTAATCTCACTAAGATATTACAACAGCAATGTAGTGAGCTTTGATGAAGATGAAGATTCTGAGTTTAGATTTGAACAGCGTTTCAGCAAGTTTGATATAAGTTGTTTTGGTGCAGAATCGTTAACCTTGCTTCTCATCAGAACTTCATATTTATAGGCGTTGAGAAGATGACCGTTGAAGTGCATTTAATGCTTTGCGTGTTCCGTACAGCATTGCATTTAATGTTATACGCTTTTGTCAACTACCTCGAGCCTTGTTCACGCTGTGTCTACTGACGTTGCCTTTAGTAGCTTTAACGTTCCTTTTGTCAGTCAGCGTAGTCTGCCACGTGTACTTCCTTCTGATCTGATGTTTGTGAATATAACGTTTGAATATCATCAGAGTCAAACAGCTTGGTGCATAGCATCTTCTGATCTTCTGACCTTGAAGTGCTTCTGAGCGTGATACCATCTTCTGATCTTCAGTGCTTCTGATCTCATGTTCTTCTGATGCTTCCATAGACTCTTGTTCTGATTCTGCTTCGACCATCTTCTGATGTCTTGCCAGACCATGTTCTGATGTTGCATGCTGAACCATTTGAGACACATCTTCTGAGCGCTGAATTATGCGTACTCTTTATATATATTTCCTGAAAGGGAAATTGCATTGGATTAGAGTACCATATTATCTTAAGCAAAATTCATATTATTGTTATCATCAAAACTACGATAATTGATAAGAACAAATCTTGTTCTAACAATCTCCCCCTTTTTGATGATGACAAAAACATATATAAATGATATGAATTTGCGATCAGAAAGAGTAGACGGCAAAAGACAAATTACACAGCTATAGCATAAGCATATGAATATGTCTCCCCCTGAGATTAACAATCTCCCCCTGAGATAAATAATCTCCCCCTGAAATAAATACTCGAAGAACTTTGATAAAAGACTTCCCTGATTATTTCGGTAGAGACGATCATATAAGCTTCTGCCTTCAGAGAATTCATAGCTTCTGACTTCTGCTTCCATTGGACAGCTTCAGAACTTGAATTTCTTTAGATCCCTAGAACACTCACAGCTTCTGATTCCTGCTTCCATCTTGGACAGCTTCAGAACTTGAATTTCTTTGATCTTCAGAACATTCACAGCTTCTGACTTCTGCTTCCATTCAGGACAGCTTCAGAACTTGAATTTCTTTGATCTTCAGAGCATTCACAGCTTCTGATTTCTGCTTCCATTCAGGAC